>NC_081214.1:1212500-1512500 GCF_902713425.1 Acipenser ruthenus
AGAAGCACTGGCGCCGACAGGAATCCTGAGATAATGTACCAACCTGGGAGACAGTAAGAGAGTTTGTTCCTCGCAGGTCGTTTATTATTACTTCATTCTTTGCAGAAGGCTGCAAGGAGTTTTCTTAATGTTCCTTTTTTTTAAAGGAATGAGAAAATGGTACGCGGAGAGCTGTTGTTTAATATCGGAGAACGCGGAGAAGCTGAAAGCAAATAAATGCTGGTAATTTGCATTTTTACACCTCGGTACCCTAGGAAGAGATATTTCCCTGCAGCCTGTCCAACTTTCTTTAAATAAAAACTCAATAAGTGAAAGCTGCTCTCAATTCTTTTCATGGCACATTTCCTGCAAAGTGTCCGCAGGAGGTTGACGGTGAAGCAATGTTAAAAGACTCCCAAGTCAAACAGCTTCCGGATTCCTTGGAACGGGTTCCAGTGGGACAGGCCAGTTAACTGATCAGGCAAGTCAGGGTCCGCTGGAATGCTGTCACTTCAAATGAAGAGCAACGAAAACAAACCCACGTCACACAGGCCTGCCTGCTTTGACCAGAAAATGACAAACAAACACAACAAGAGACCCGCGACAAAGAGATGGCAAGTACTGTAAACCTGTGGCACAGGTTCCAGCAGACAGGGCTGCACGCACAGACACAGGGTGCCAGGACTTTTACACAACCTTTAAAAGGAGTTCTTACGAAAAGGAGATATCTATACAGCCGCATGGCAGTCCTTTCATATTGTTTGCTGAGGCCTCACAATTAATACATTTAAATTCAGTTCTTCAAGGAGACTTGCTTCACAGCGCAGTAACACTAGCTTAAAAGTAGAAAACACAGTTTCACGGATCCCAAGAAGCACTGATCTAGAATGCAGGGATCTTTAGTTAGTCCAAGGTTAGTGCTACCCAAGGTCTGTGAAGCCACCCGAAACTGTTAACACAGAAAGAAAGAAAGAAAGAAAGAAAGAAAGAAAGAAAGAAAGAAAGAAAGAAAGAAAGAAAACCAGCCTGAAAGTTCATGGCCGGAGCACTTCAGCGAGTGCAAATTTTAAAAACTATTAAAAAAACACCTGCAAACTGTTTGCAGCTGGTTGCTGTATCACCTCAGATTAAACATTAGCAGAGAGTCTGACCCGGAACGAAGCCCTTCGCTAGTGTACACAGCGCTCTTAAGCTCTGTTAAAACTGCGAGGTGTCTCGCCTCCATCTGCCCTTTACAGAGGCAAGTTTGTTTGCTCGCTCCCTTCTTTCAAAGCCATAACCAGAGAGCAAATCCCTGAGTTCATTCTGAATGTAAAAAATAAATAAATAAATACGCTGTTTGCTTACAGCCTTTCTATAAAAGCGACATCAAAAACAAAAACACTGTATCTAATTGACTTCTGTAAAATAACAACTTTGTTCCAAAAAAACAGTGCTTTTCTTCCGTTCTGCCTAACAGTGTGGTCCAGTGGTTAAAGAAACGGGCTTGTAACCAAGAGGTCCCCGGTTCAAATTCCACCTCAGCCACTGACTCATTGTGTGACCCTGAGCAAGTCACTTCACCTCCTTGTGCTCCGTCTTTTGGGTGAGATGTAGTTGTAAGTGACTCTGCAGCTGATGCATAGTTCACACACCCTAGTCTCTGTAAGTCGCCTTGGATAAAGGCGTCTGCTAAATAAACAAATAATAATAACAATAATAATAATAATAATAATAATAATAATAATAATAATAATAATCTAACGCGGCACTTTACTTGATCGCCCTCGACGGCTCAATAAATAAATAGACAAGAATTTACCAACCTGCATGTTTTTTACTCTCTTAATTACTTTGTCGAATTCCTGTTAAAATGTAATATTCGTCAGCTGCCTCCCTTGACAGACGGAACGGCATTGAAGGCTTTGTATTTAATTCCACAGGCTGCACCGGCGTGTAGATTATACCAGCAATAAATCAACTTTCATTTACTGCTTTTGCACGGCTATTAATCTTCCCTGGTTTATTCATTGCTCAGTGCGAGGAGAACAGAAGCTCTCTCTGTCTGTCACAGAGCACACATACATGCAATGGAATGGATTACTTTAGTTTTGGGGTTGAAATTAAAACCACTGCCAGTTACCATGTTTAAAATAATTCTTCCCTGATAAACACATTCCATCCAATGCTAGTACAAGCATCGTGAACTGCACGGTAAGGGGGTTGAACCGTTACTCAGCAAAACTAAGATTGGATTATTTTAAAAATCTATATATCTATATATTATTATTATTATTATTATTTATTTCTTAGCAGACGCCCTTATCCAGGGCGACTTACAATTGTTATAAGATATCACGTTATTTTTACATACAATTACCCATTTATACAGTTGGGTTTTTACTGGAGCAAACTAGGTAAAGTACCTTGCTCAAGGGTACAGCAGCAGTGTCCCCACCGGGATTTGAACCCACAACCCTCCGGTCAAGAGTCCAGAGCCCTAACCACTACTCCACACTGCTGCCCCGAGGAGAACAGAAGCTCTCTCTGTCTGTCACAGAGCACACATACATGCAATGGAATGGATTACTTTAGTTTTGGGGTTGAAATTAATACAAAGCCTTCAATGCCGTTCCGTACAGTCAATGCTGCTTATTAACAACCTCTCGGTTGCCTGCAAAAAGTTGTCATTAACCGAAAGTTATGTGTGTAAGCCCCCCAGCCCTCCCTCCACAGGGTCCAACGATAAACTTTTGGAAAGCTCCCCTCTAGACCAATTAAGCCCTCCTATCCTAATTTAGACTCCTTCCCAGCTCATTAAAACACTAACAGCCTTTAATCAGGCTGTCTGATCCAAAGTTTAAAATATTACCTTCATTATGATCTTCTGGCTCAAGCCAACCTTTACATGCAAGGCCAGCGCTGACAGCATTTACAGGAAGTGTCGGGACACGGCATTCAGAAAACACACACACACACACACACACACACACACACACACACACACACACCCGTCTCCACTTGAACTGAACTTTATAAGCAGCAGCAGCAGCAGCAGTATCTGCATCTTAAAAGGATTTCAAATCACTCAAAATGAGCATGCCAAAAACAAACAGCACGGAACACCACCACAGGATAAAGGTCACGTGAAGGTCACAGCTCAAAATAGACAACAAGAGTGGAGCGGCACGCGCTCCCGCTTCAGTACGTTCGGAGAAGGGGGATGCGGGGTGCACTTTTCAGAATGGAACCCCTTAAGGACTGCTAACACAGCCTTTTAAAAACTCAGCACAACAGCACAGCTCACTGCCATTCACAGAACAGCCCCTCAATGAGGAAGGAGGACTGTGTTTTAAACAAAAAATGGCCAACTGTTAAATGATCACTTGATCTTACTTTGCATCTTCTAAGGAGCCCAGCAAGAGCATTTGATCGGAAAAAAAAATATTTGTTGTACAACCTCAGGATTTTAATGCCAATAAAGGATTACTTCTTCAAGGTTCATACAGTAGCGTCTGTTCCTCGCTGACACAGGGAAGGGTAAACTGTGTCTGATCTGTGCTGACGTGGCACTGCCGTGCTGGGCCTGATTACCAACAATCAGCGAGTGGATGAGTCCCTGATAGCCTGATTGACAGCAGCAACGCTGTTGGAGGCGAGAGCTCAAGGAAACTGCAAGGACACAGACTGAGGAGAAGAGAACCACTGAGCAGGGTGCTGGCACAGCGCTGGCTGGACAAGGAATCAGCTGCTTACTGCACAGCTCCTGTCGTGATTAGTCACAGATTGGTGGACTGCCTATATATTGGATTTTATAAAAAAAGTGTGACATCACAATCCCCTCCATAGGACAGCAGTACTGGGTCTGCTTTGTTTTTTTTTTCTTTTTTGTAAGCTTTTTTTGGAACTTAAAATAATATTTCAACTGCCTTTTTCCAAGCATTTTGACACCAGTCCGCCCTCATAATCCTCCAATCCATGAAACTAATAAAAGTGCCCTGGTGTATAAACAGAATACACTGACTGATACAGCCTTCCCTCCTCTGCTAAATAAGGGGGCCTGTATGCCTGACTCATGATCTCCATTGTGGGGGAGAAAACCTGATACATCACAAAGGACCAGCATGTCCTCAATTTACACAAATGAGCACCTTTAACCCTTCCAGACACCCGGCTTCACAACACACTCCACCACGAACAACCACTTTCAGTCTCCAGTTTCATTCGCTTACTTGTGTTTTTCAGTTGCAGACAGAAATCCTCAAACTGTATTAAAAATGCTTGGAGCTGCATAAACAGGGCTGTGGCCGACGGGTGCAGAATCAAACAACACAAGAACAACACGAATGTACAAAGCGAGAGGAGGCCAGTCGGCCCGTCTAAGCTCTTCCATATCCTAGTAGCTGCTTGATCTTGAACTTTGTCAAGCCGGCTCTTAAAAGGCTCCCAGTGATTCTGCCTCAACATCATGACTAGGTAGCCTATTCCATCCCCTTAACGCTCTCTGTGTGAAGAAGTGTCTCCACCCCTCTGTCATAACGACAAATCCCCCTGCAACGACCAGATACCCCCCCCCCCCCCCCTCGCTCTTTAGAGACACTAGGAATGCATCACCCAGAAGGAAGGAAGGTGAGCCCAAATGCAGCTGGTATGGAGCGCAATGCCATTCCTCCGACACCCTACGATTCCCTCTCTGTGGTTACACTTTTTAAACCCAGGGAAGTGCCTCTCGCTCTTCTGGAGTGTGTGATCCAGTGCCACACCGCGATGCCTGTCAATTAAACGATCTGTCATTAACATGCGCTCTGTGATTTACTAGCCCGTAAAACTCGTATTGACCGGCTTTATATAAAAAAAAAATAAAGAAATTAAAAAAAAAAACATAATGATGAGTGGTACTTGAATTTTCGATTTAAAAAGAAACCCTCCCAATTTCACTCCAACACAACACAGTGCAGCAATGCATGCTGTATGCTGCAGGCAGCATGGCACAGTAGCTGAAGAATTCAAACTCCAATTCCGGGCTTGCTTTCCGGTGAAACTACCCAAGAGACTCAAGCAAGCCAAGTCTTTGAGTTCCACGAGGGAAACGGAAAGTTGTTAAAGTGCCCACTGCCTAGAAAAACTAAACTTGGCCCGCTTTCAAAAGGCACAGCACAATGGAGGGGAGCACAACATTAAATGCCACTAGCTTTCTATAAACGGCATCATCCACCCAACACAGAGTCATGTTGTCAACCGTGTTAGACAAACCAGGTTAGCATTTAGCACTTACACAGGGCAATGGGAGCCACAATGCCAGGCTTATATAAAAACCACGTCTGCCCCAAGCAGTTTTTTGCATGGCTTAATACTGGCGTGGTTGGTTTTTCAGTTATGGTTCTGCAATGAGGTGTTATTGTCACTTCAGCTCCATGCCAGTCCCTCAGCATTACTGTAATAGACAGTATTTGTGAAAGGCACATTTGCACCTCCGGCCCCCGTCTCCAAACGTGTTATAATTCATTTCATTGCCTGGGAAATCACCTGAGTCGGCCAATCAGAGTGGGGAAATAGATCAGGGATGGAAATAAGATTCCTATTGCAGAGCAGCTTCATGCATTCCTGGTTTTACTAGGAGTTTAATGAGACACGCCTGAGCTTGCTACCAGCACACTGTGGCTAATGCCAGCTGCACAGCATGGAAGGAATCTACAGTGTTGTGCAGTTTCCTGTTTAAGGTCGCACAGGGGTATGAATATACAGGAGTGCTTGCAGGTGCACCCGAGCAAAAGTGAAACAAATAATCAAATATGGAAATAATGATACAGAAAAAAAAAATTATATATATATATATATATATTAGATAGAAAAATAGAGAGAGATAAGATATATATTTCATTATTTTGTATTTAAAGCCTTGCCGATTATCCCTTTGAAAACAGAGAACGGTTTTAATTGACAAGCAACAAAACCGCAAAGTACTAACCACAGATAATTATTTAAAGCTGGGAAAGATATGAGTGCTGAATGCTGACTACTGTGCAAAATTACCCAGTACATTTGTTTCTCATGTTATATGATGCAATGTTAAACTACATACCCTGTGGTTTTAGCTTGCTGTTTATTAACAGGGAATCTATACTAAAAAATGAGGATCATTTTGTTTGTTACTTTGTTTTTTCTACACAGCTGAAGAAGGATTTTTAAAATCGTTTAAATCTCTTGTGTACATCACAAACAACGTTCAGTTTCTGTACACTCCTTTCAAACACACACACGTCAGTGAATGACCCAGAAAGCTGTTTACTTTTTACACACACAGCTGACTCTGACCTGGGAAAGTAAAAACAGTTCCTCTCAATACATGGACAATGGCACCTTGTACAACAGAGACACTCTCATATTACATTGCCAGAAACCCGTACGCATTTCAATTGCTTGTCCTAGTTCACAGCTGGCTATGCCGTTACAGAGTTATGTTGCTTATGCTGGTTCAAGACAAAGACGCTGAAGTCTTTATTTAAAAGTAATTTATGTCCGCAGTCTTAAATGAATATAGCTGTTTTGAGTGGGGATACTGTTTGTTTCCTATACTACTTGAGCTCTCTGCAGTATCTAGCGTCATCATTTCTGTTGGCAGAATTAAATACCAAGGTACCCATTAGGAAACCAGTAAAGGTGTGGTCACGTTTGTTTGTTTTGCTCGTGACTGTGTGCCGGTAGTCTTGCTGGCTCTAATTTTAGCATCAGATTTCTCATGCTGCAGGCAGCGGGAGGGGAGGGGAGGGGGAGTCGTTTAGGGCTGTCCATCATTAGCCACGTTCAGTCCCAATAAACAGTTCAGCTGGGCTCCCAACAGCACTCCGCTCTCCAGCCCAGCAAACACAAACCTGGCAGAAGTGTGCCCTGGAGCAAAACAAATCTAAATAAATAAACTGACTGGAGGAATGGAAAGCAAAATCGAGTCACTCAGCAAACCAAAAAACAACAAAACAGATATATATTCAAATGTACTTTGCAAAGCAGAGCAAAGCAATCACTTCAAAGGGCAACGAGAAAGCAAGGGTACCAAGCAAGCCTACAGCGCTGGGCAGCACAGCCTGGACAAACTGTGCAACTAGTGTGGAGTTTCGACAGTACTCAACGCCTCAGGGGGAATGAAAAAGGCAAGGCGAGCTTAGGACAGGACTCGAAAAAAACAAAGTGTTCCCTGCTACAGCACGGAGCTGAGAACCAACAGGAGCGACTGACCCGGGAATACAAAGGGGCAGCGTTTCAGAAGCACAAGAACATGCCCAATTCTACTCCATGTGATCAGCTTCATTTGTTACAAAGGTAACTAAATCCATTTGAATTAACAGGGCTCAATTCTAAATGAATGACTTCAGAAGCGAGAGGAAGTGCAGAAGACTTTCAGGTGTTATTCCTGTGGCATTCAGCTGGAATTCATTATGGATTCTTTTTAAAGCGTTACCTATTTAACAAACAGTGTAATTTCCACACAGAGCCCAGGCTTCCAGCCCCCAAAAACACAAACTCTTCTGCTTATGTTTTAAAACAGGTCACCCTTGTTTTACATTTTTTTTTTTTTTTTTTTTTTTTTTAAATAAAATAAAAAGCACATTAAGTAATTGTTTACTGGTACTCTGAAAACAGGAAATGGCACCAATTTACCAAACAAATGTACTTTTGAAATAACAGCGACAGAAGCAATCAATTCATTTTGTTTGTTTCATTACAATCCGAGCCCTTCTCGGGAAGGTGTTTTCTAGTTACTACTTTGCTTCGAGCGCACGAAAAAAAAATAAAAAAATAAATAAATAAATAAATAAAGTACAGCCTATCTGAAGAACTTCAATCAATCTTGAAGGTAAGCGTACCAGAACATTGATAATGACTTCCTACACAGCTGCACAGTCTTCAGGTGTGACCAATAATAAATAAGAAAAAAAAAAAAAAAAAACAGATCAACTGACAAGCTGTTCTCAAGAACTTGTGTAACACACCAACACTGTTCTGAGCACCAGGCTTGAATAAAATACACATTTGGTAACCACGGCCTTCCTACCACGAAAAAAAACCCTTCAACTAACTAACCGTTATCTGTGTGAACAGCTCTGCAGAGGGCTGAGTGCAGTTAACAGACACCAGACTCTTCCACAGTCCTGCTCTACAGGAATGCCTCGGCTAGCAGCCTGCGGAAGAGGCACAACGGCACAGAGATTTTTAAATTGCTGGCCAAAGTAAAACACTGCGGCTAACAACAAAAATAAACTTGGGGAAAGGGGGCTGGGCGGGTGTTGTGGGTCTTGTTGAATTCCCGCCAGCGTTTTTTTCCCCCATCCTGGGTGATTTCTAAACCTCTCAATTAAAGCTACTGAAACATCCGATAAATAGAGGGGTAGGAAGGAGGTTTAAGAGGTTCAGAGCAGCGGAGCATGCAAGGAAGAAGGCAAATCTAACCCAACAAAGCAATAAACAATTCCTTTATTTAGGCAAGAAATAATATCCATCAAGAACATACACAGGTGCTCTTTTACAGTGGCGACCTGAACAGCATTGGTATATTACAATGCAATCTTACAAGACTAGAAGGGGGTGACTGCAGGCTGCTGACCACTAAGGAGGCTGGGCAGGGACTGCATCCTCTCCATAGGAGTGGCGTGTTAGAGATCTGGTTGTGCCGCGACCTTGCTGGGCAGGGACTGCATCCCCTCCATGGGAGTGGTGTGTTAGAGATCTGGTTGTGCCGCGACCTTGCTTTCCCTCTGCCCGCCTAGTCGCCTCATTAATGTCACTCGACATCAGTTTGTGCTGCGATAGCTGCTGCAGCCGTCTCCCTCTCCCTCTCTATTCCTGAACACGGCCGGTGCCATTGTCAAGAAAAGATAAGAAAGATCAAACATGATTCCGTATGGAAACACCACATGCACACACACGCACACGCACACGCACACGCACACGCACACACACACAGTGAAATGCATTAATGATTATTTCATTACCTCAGTTTAACTTTTCTTTAAATAATAACCAGGCTTCCGGAACAAGCTGCAAATCTGTTGAGATCAATAATTAGACCGGCTTTGCAACGGCACAAAGACAACATAGAGGTTATTACAGGACTCTACTTGAATGGTAAAATGAAACTTCATGAATCTGTAATGAGCAAGCAGCTGAAGCAGACCGGTCAAGCAATGCAACTGTGCTTCCCCGGTAATAAAAAAAAAAAAACATTAGCTGCTCATCATCTTTCAATAATGACCCTTTATTCCTGATCGCCGTGCAAAGCGAGGGGGTTGCTGCAGCTAATTAAAAACATGTTAAGACACGATAAGGTTTGCAAAAAAAGAAAGTACAGCTGAGCTCGGAAACATGAAGTGTCAGCAATAAGCGGGTACACTACGGAGAAGAGCAGGACGAGAGACAGCCCACATGTGGATTATATATCAATATATTTATCTGATTAAACCCCTTCAGGTACACAAGGAACCGAGCGCTTCTTGTTCTTGTTTTTAAAATACATCTGAGAGCGACTCGAGCATCACGAGGAGGACCATTTGGATGACCCACCAGATCTGACCTGTCAGTGCATTTGAAACCCTGTTCCGCGCCCCTCATTGCAAAAAGAGTTTTTTTTGTTTGTGGGACACGTATATGTCCCTTGTGCCTCAAAAGGGTTAATTTACAGTCAAACCTGCTTCTAAACGAGTCACACGAGAGCATACACAGCGCTCTCTCTTCCAGTCTTTAACCATTTCTAATGAATACAGAAGGGATTCACGGGAGAGGCAGATGTTCGTTTATTTCTATTTCACGCCAGTTGGTTACGAATCACCTCTTAAAAAGAAGGTGGTCCAAAAAAAAAGGAAATGTGCAATAAATACACTCAACAGATTTCGAACGCAAGCAGTCTGGGACTGGATGTTAGGAAGTAAAATGAAACGCGCACAAAGCGAAGCCCCTGCAACACTAATCTAGCTGCCATAATCCTATTGCTTGAAGATCCTGTGAAAGCCACATTGTCTGCGTAACACTAAAACAAATAAAAAACCCTTTCTTTGCTAATGAGCTTGAACTTAAGCTTATGGTGCTGCCAAGAGGACTCAAGACATGGCTTAACCTACGTGTCGTGATTCCTTATAATAATAATAATAATAATAATAATAATAATAATAATAATAATAATAATAATAATAATAATAATAATAGGTACGCTTAAGAAACCAAATGAAAATGCCTCATGATTTCTCCATTTTAAGAAACCCTAAGGAAATAGTTAAAATCACAAAACTAAGAAAGCCAGTTTCACACAAAAGGAGATCTCCTGTGGTTACACAGCCATATGCGGACTCCCCTAATACACCATGTGCTGGAGCTTTGAGAAACTCCACTGCCAATTCCCAGTTTGAAACCTGAACTGGCTCTTAACAATACCTCTCTCTGTGCTGCCACAGAAAAAACACCCTTACCGATCACGTCCACTGGGTTATTTCCAAGGTGTTTAAAAGTCTGCTCCCCGGGATAAACCTGGATCACCTTTTTCCAAGGTGTCCCGGGTGACTGTAGGGAACACCCACCATTATGTAAAAATAAAACACTCTATACATTTATTTATTTATTTTTTACGGCTAAACAGGTGTCCAACGTTGCCGTAATAACTTGCTAAGAGGCCTCCAACATGCACAGAAGAAATGAAACACATTCTGCAGGATGGAAGACTTACCTTGGGTTGGGCTCTTCTGGGAAAGGCAACTTTAGGGTCAATCTGTCAAAGAAGAAGAGAGAGGAGGAGGAGGAGGGAGAAAAGAGAGAGATATTAATAATCACAACACTCAAAATAATAAGGTTCAATCTGGTTTCTCCCCCGTACCACCACCATCCAAGTGTTAAAATAAACACATGATCATCCAGTACTAAATCTGACATGTGCTGAAATAGCTTGTAGTAAAGGATGCGAGGCGTTCTGTAAATGATTCCTGCCAGCACCCAATTAGAATTTCATTCATATCTGTAAGCCTGCCAGCTTACACTTCGTGAGCCCTAATCAATAACACATGAAGAGGAGCGATACGTTTTCATGCACGGTGCGAAAGGGGAAAAAAATAAAATAAATAAACCTTTGCGATTACTTCCAAACCATTTCAGCAACGCTGACTGGCTGAATAAATAAGATACAAAAATGACCCTCCTGACAAGGACAGCCGGTAATTCAGATATTAAAAAAAAAGCACAATCACCTAGTATTTAAACACTTGATCAATGCCTGACTGTTTTACTAGGAGTAGAGTAAGTGAGGGAAGTAAGGGTGCTGTCTGATTTGAAACCATATGAATACATTTTAAGTTGTCTTAGTAACACAGGCCTACATAGTTGTTGCCACAGCAGGGAATAACTATAGAATTAACAATAAAATAAAAACAGGTTTCTCCAGGGCGCCAAAGACGTGCAACCCCTGCAGATAATAAAATTCAGACTTGAAAAAAGCAAACCGTGGAAAGAGGGTTGTTTTTAAACAAGGGTTCCCAATGATATTCACACTATGTAAATGTATTCAAACAGCGATACCTTCCAGCTCGTGGGGGTTTGCAAGTTCATTACCCTTCTAATCCGACAGGAAATGTTGAATAAAAATAAATAAATAAACAGCGCATACAGTTTGCAACCAGGTCGTTAGCAGGGCTCTCCATCCATTTCAGCATTTAGCCCCGAGGCATAACCTAGAGAAACACAGTCGCCGTGGGCAGAGACTGCGCTTAAAAAGCAGCAGGCGATATGCCTATAATAGGTGAGGGCAGCAGGTCCCTGGCATTCCCTCTATTCATTTTCCTCTGCAGAACCATCGCAACCCACACACCTGGACCTGAAACAAGCTCCCTTTTGTCCACCAACAAATGAAACAAAATGAAGCTCCCTACATCACACGGTGCTTGTGTTTGCATCACACACACACTCCGTGCGGCGTCATCAAAGCCTGGGCCCACTCCAGCTCTTTGTCTTCCTACATAACCTTCAACAGATTGCATGCAGGTGTTACTGGATAAGAAATGCCAGCAATGCCATTTTTAGGAGTTTGAGTTTCGGGATTTATATCTTTGAGGTGAATTAAAACCATCAGCATACGCTGGACCTCAGTTCACCGCTCAACAGTCCCAGTTCACTTTGCGTGCACCTGGCCTGAATGAAACAAGGTATTGTCTTTAAGCCTGTGTCACTGGATCTGATCTACCTGCAGGGAATGTGAACAACCCAAAACTAATGAAGAACACAAACACTAATCCTACTACTAATAATAATACCAATACTAATACAAATAAATAACAGCAATGCCTGCTTTCTGATTAAATCAGAATGGACATATAAAAGGAGTAAACAGAAAGCAGAAATAATAATAATAATAATAATATTTCACTTAATTACTGTAAAACAGAACATTCTAGTGAGGCATTTTAATAACATGTGCATTACAGTGGGGTGAATAACTTCCTACAGCATTAGCCAGTAGTGGTTGCCTTTACATACATTGTAAAAGCTGTAGTTCACAATTAAAACATTAAATAACATAAAATAAAACTAGATCCTGGCTGAAACTAAAACCTGGAGTGTGCAGCAGTCCCATGAGGACCGGAGTTGAGAGGCACAGCCCCCCGAGGATGGATTTTCTGCTGCGCAGGTGTAACTCCATGTGCAACTACCTGTCAGCTTTAACACAGTCTCAATATTAGCCTTAGATAAGAAATGGCTTTGAATGGAAGAGGTGACACTCTGCAGCAGCTACTCAGGGAGACCCTTTAATCTTATGAGAACACGAGCCATGAGCTCAAGCTATCACCGCACTGGCTACAGGATGCAATTGCCTTGTGAGGTTAACGACACAAACGGGGGGACAGCGAGAGGTCACTGTGTTTTTAAATGTATTCTCCAAAAAAAGAGTGCGGGTGACTTTTACATCAAATATGTTTTTTAAAAAAAATGCATTTATACATTTTAAAAGATATTTATTAGTGCATATATTTTTCTTAAACAATAAATAAATCTGCACACATACAGATGTGTGACAAACAAACACTGAGATTTATTTGCAAACCCACAAGGAAGGGGACATCAAACCCCAGAGAAGCACATTCTTTTTTTTTTCTCTCTCCTCTCATGACAGCATGGTTGTGCACAAACAGTGTGGTCTTTCTCCCATACCGTTTGCGTGATTGTTTGAGGTCAAAATCTCATTTCACCAAACAAAAAAATAAATAAATAAAAAAAAAATAAAAAAATAAAAAAAATATCCCCCCTAAAAAATATTTAAAAACCCACACACCACAAGAGGCGTTTCAGATTCGCAAATTACACTTTAGACTGAACAGTCTAAATAAATGAAGTCCCAACAAAAGCCACAAAACGCATTAAGATGGGTGCAGGGGCGCAAGGAGGTAACCCGTCTGAGCGTATAAAGCAGTGCAGTGTCTTTAACATGACAAATCATTAAGTAACGAGTATGTTATGCTGCTATTAGGGAAGTAGATATAGATTGTAAATAAATCAGTGGGATTGAGAACATGCTCATGCAAGCCTCACATCAGCAGCGCACTGCACTCCCATTCTATTCACAGACACTCCAGACTGGAATACGGGACACAGTGCCATTCACAGACGATGGAAAAGGTCCAGAGAAATACTATAGAAAAGGACACTGGGTTAATGGCACTGATTTTTATCGCAGTATTTATAGTCCAATTAAATATCTTCAAACTTTCCACACCCCATGCACAGGTTTGTTTTGTTTTTTTTAAAACTGCTTAATGAGATGTGTCTGGTTTAAGTTTTATTTTATTTTATTAAAAGTAGGGGTTAACTTCACAAACTACAAAATAGCACAGAAAAATAATTATTTGTTTTGCAATTCTTAAATGCGATGATTTCGCTCATAAATACAATTGTATATTTGTAAACACCTATTTTTTATTATTATTTTTTATTTTATTTTTTTGTTATTGAAAACACACTCCATGGTACTGAGCGGTCTGGGCTTGGCTACACCTGTGTGGGGGAACAAGCTGAACCGCAAGGTGTCCAATCGGAACACCGTGTAACACAACCTCTCATCAGCATTCACGCAACGGCGAGCACAGGGAGATCCGTAGATCGCTTTTAAAAAAAATTACTGTATTACATTTCTGCCCTATTTTTGTCAATGTCGCGGTGCAGGTAAACGTTTTACGCATCTAGCAGTGATTCATACATTTTGTAATCGAAATAATAATAATAAAAACAACACGCCATCAAATTATGAAACAAATTAAGTGCAGGATTAAGAAACAAAAACAGACAAACGCAGATAGACGTTATACACCATTTTAAAGGGGTGTCTTATATTAAGAATGGTAAAATGTCTGTGTGGCTTAAATAGTTATCACCTAGTGTCAATTTCACGTTGCTGCTGTGCACAGTACAGTATTTTGACCCGTTCGGATATCTTAGTTTAGGATGAACAGTCAAAATGCGGATTTTGATCTGTTCAATTAAAAATAAAAAGGATAACCCGGCAGCGAACGGGTTAAAAAGATTACACGTTTCGGTCTCTGGTAATACACACAGTGTTTCATATTATTACAGGACGGCCATAACGGGTACGCTGGCCCTTTAAATGAGTTAATGACACAGTCACACGCACACAAGTTCACTGCACATCACTGCAAAAGGGGACACGCCAATAACAACGCCGCACCGTCAAAAAAACATGCACACATACCGTCTTGGAGTCCAGTTCGTGATGGGGCTGCGCTAACACTTTATCGACGCCGGCTGCGTCGGCAAACGTGACAAACCCAAAACCTCTGGAATGAAACAAAGAAACAGAAAGTGATGACAAATATAAACACACATTAAGAGACACGTAAACAGTGCTGGACACCAAGGTTTCCAGACAGACGCCCTTTTCCACCTGCCAGACTCGCGTTATTGTTCTGGTCTATCGTGTTGTCATAAGACAATTACCTTCTTTTTTAATATAATAACATACTGAGAACGTTTATAATATATATGCATGTTCAAGTCTTGCCTGTATTTTAAGAAAGAAAAAAATGCGATTTGTTTTATCCGCTGTAGTTTCGAGGAATGGTTATCGAACCTGCCGAGTCAATGTCAAACAGTGCGAGTGCTTGCCCTGGCACATAAATAAACAAGCCATTTTTTAGGTTCTTGTTGTTGTTGTTTTCCTAAACCTAATATTTTGCCATAGCGCTAACTTTAACCTTTAAAAAAAGTACAAAACTAAGCCCATCTTCTTACCTGGAGCGTTTTGTTGTAGGATCTCGCATTACCATGCATTCTCTAATTTCCCCAAATTTGTTAAAATAGTCTCTAAGGCTATCTGCGGGGGAAAAAAACACAGAAGAGAAGCAATATTAAGAAAATTCAGTAAAAGGGTATGTCTTTATTTTTTAAGCAGCCCGCGATGGAAACAGAGGACAAATAGAGGACTTTAATGCTGGCAATCAACATAACCTTGCGCGCAGTCAGGCACACTCTCTGTCTCACACACACACACACACACACACACATTGCATTAGGCTAGTAATACTAGACACACACATGCATACACACACACAGATACACAGACATGCATACACGCAAGATCGCTGGAGAGGCGAGAGACAACAAGGTCCGATCGCTTGCAAAATCAAACTCAACAAACAGGTACTCATAATAAGCCAGGGAAAAAAAAAAGTCTCTCACCTGGAGAAGTCTGCCAGCTCAAGCCGCCGATAAACATTTTACTGGAACAAGAAAACACACCAGAAGTGAGCCCAGATGTCAGATCGGCCATTTTGACGTGTAACTACTTACAAAAGCTAGCTAAGGAAAACGAGAGAGGAGCGAGAGAGAGAGAGAGAAAGAGAGAGAGAGACAGCGGTGTATGTGCATTGCCAGTCTGGCAGTACAGTACAGCAAAGGACAGGCCCTTTTTACTAATAAAATCAAACAAAGGGGTAACTTAAATGAATCCGGAAGAAAACAAACCAT
This sequence comes from Acipenser ruthenus, assembly GCF_902713425.1. NCBI lineage: Eukaryota > Metazoa > Chordata > Actinopteri > Acipenseriformes > Acipenseridae > Acipenser > Acipenser ruthenus. The sequence goes on from NC_081214.1 coordinate 1,228,461, forward strand.
GCATGATAACACTGGGACTGCTTTTTGTCATTTATTTTTATCAATGTTATTATTATTATTATAAAGTGCCATTGCCTGCTTACCCCGGGTCGTGTTGCGAGTCATTTGGACTTCCAGAGGTTACTTGGCTCCCGTCTCCCTCCATATTCTAACCCAACTATATAGGCAGTAACTAACAAACACACACACAGACAGAGCAGAAGCTAAGCGAAGCCCCGCTAAGAGAATATTACTGAGCCGGGAATGCGATCGTCACACGTGGGATCAGCTCAGCCTCGCTCCCTCCCCCCCGACCCGCTCGGGGCGGAGCTGGGGCTCGTCATGTAACCAATCCCATTGACGTCAACGCTTAAAACCCGCCCCCAAGGGGTTCTGACCACGCCTCCTAACGGCCATAACAGTGCTGGCATTGACGAACACGTACGCAGAGTAGTGGCTGCAGACTCGTGTTGCATGGGCAGTTTACAGTAGCTACAACAGAGTGGATGTTAACCTTTTTTCCAGTTTAACCTCGCTTTTCTCGTGAAAATAACACTTTGAATGAATTGCGGTGAGGCCAGTTTGTTCTAGGGCGTGCTTTCCCAGATTCATTAAATTCCGAATTCACGATGTTCTACAGAAAGGGGTTTGAAGGTCAAAGCGTTTTAATCATATGATGTAAAAACTGAAAAAAATAAAAAATAAATACATGCATTGAAAAATGTGTATGCTGCATTTGACCCGGGAGAGGATATGTCATTCCCTGTGATATTTTATATGCTGTCCAGTTGAATAAATTGCATAATTCGTTTTTCTTAATTATTTGTTTGTTTTTGATTTTGTTTGTTTGTTTTGTTTTGGTTTGGTTTTTTTTTAATCTATATATATATATATATATATATATATATATATATATATATATATATATATATATATATATATTGATTAAAAAATCATTTTATTTCAGGACGTTTCAGACAAAAGCTGTTCTTAAGCTGTGTAAAAATACATATATATTATAACTGTTTTTATTTTCTGTTAAGTGGAATCTCTCCCATTCAATGTTACTGGGCTTCAGATTCTTGATTAGAATGTCAGACGTCACAAAGGTTCCCATTCGCATTCCGCCCTGTCTATGAATGACGATTCAGCTGCCTCAGTGCAGAAGCAGCACATAACTGACTTGTTTGTCATTATAATGAAATAACTATAACCTGAGGACACATCACGTGAACTCAGAGACATCCGCCACCTTCGCAGGTATAAAAACCTAGCCTACATCTCAGATGTTATCTGAAAGAGCTCCCGGTACACCCTCCAGGCATCCCTTAACTACGACAGGATCTACATGTTCCAGTGATACACAATAACACCTAACAGGTATTTAAGAAAGAATCAACTGCATAGATATATAAACTGCACAGGTGAGATTCATTGTTTCGGGATCCAGGGAGACACAAAAGCAAATCTAATGGTTTCATCAGCTTGCTGCCAGGGTAGATATATGGCTTTTAACCAACGCTGTAACTAAATGTCCTCTTTGGTAAAATACCCTTATTAAGCTGTCTAAGGATTCAAGCGCCAAAGCTGTTCCTGCTTCAGTGAGCCCCCCTGACACTGCGCCTGCCCCTCGTTTATTCTACAGAGTGCCACTCATTTAAAGGTCATCTGTGCAGCCACCTGAAACCCCAGCCCTTTGCAGTCTGTTTCGCTCACTTGCACCAGGTTTTCAGAGGCTGGATTTAACTTCCTGCATGCAGAGTTACTTCAGCGAGCTGGGAAGACAGTTAGGCACATGAGCCCATGCACTGCCGAATCTGCTTTCAGCAAACATTTAACTTCGCTCTCTGCTGTTTAAGAATCTTACTGCAGTGTTTTACTATTGTTGTTGTATTATATAATAATAATAATAATAATAATAATAATAATAATAATAATAATAATAATAATAATAATGTCACCTGTAAGTTGGAGTTCTCTTTTTATGACGGGGTTAATAGTGTACTCCAGTAAGCATTTCTACATATTGAATTAATCACATAACTTCCTCCAATCCACATGTTCAATAGCCACCACCTACAGTGACTTTAGTGGCACTTAACTCAATATAATTAGTCACAACTTAGTAGCAACAAGTTACTGTATAATTATCATGCTTTCATTTACTGTGCTCTGTGTGGGAATAGGTCAGTACATCTGCAACGCAAAGCGGCTTCGACTCCTCGATGCAAGGTCAGGGATGAAGATTCACACTAAGTTTTAATGGTATAATAGTTCACATTTTCAGAACTAAAAAAGGCAACAAACTTGCCTGTATTGCTTTCCTGCACTGATTTTTTCTAACGTGAAAAAAGAGGCCCCGGAGATAGTACGGGTAGAAAGACTACGCATTTGACCGGGTCGGGTGCTTATGAAATAGTTGACTAGGTCGCCTGGCCGCACCTTAAAAATCTATCTATCTATCAATCCTGTATTTGTTATCGTCTGGAGCTCTATTTGTGCAGGTTCTGTAGGCTGCTGTTCGTAACACCGTTTGTATTTGTTAATGTGACATTTCTATGTTCACGGTTTTGAACCGAAACCAAACGCTTCACAAAGCATTCACAGTCACGTGACGTGCGGTCAGTCCACTAGGAGATCGACGGTCACTAGTCGACTCTTCAGTGCTACCATAGAGGCGGTCAGCTAAGGCATGTAGCTACAGAACTGAATGCATGTTGATACATCTGACTGACCCATAGCACCCGAACCACCAAGGTCATCTGGAGTTCCATCCCCCTAACTAACCACCCACCCGTCCCCATGACCCTGAGCCTCCTACAGCACATCAACATGCCTGCTTAAGTTTTGCACAGATTTTGAATGCAATTTGCATACATTAGCCGCTTCGTTCACTGGACAGCAAGACAGAAGCTTTGCTCGTGATGCAGACCCTGCTACAAACAATCACATTAGCAAATGATTAGCCGGATAGCTCAGAGCTGCATTCCACACAATAACCGTCTATGTGTTGATTAATGCGTATCATACAGCCAGGAGCTATAGTTCCACTGTCTTCAAAAAAACAAACTCTGAAATACCATGACGTGCAATTTAGTGCTATAATCATAGATTGTGGTGTACAGAGTCTCTTATAAAAGTTTATCCTTGTAAAAGCACAGCAACTTGTAAATAAAGGCCAGTTAAAGCATACGTGAAGCACTGTTAAAGCACAGAGAGGTATGGCGACCCATATTAAACAGAAACACGTTATAATAAAGTAAAAAAATAAATAAACATGAAATAAATTCACTGAAAACAAACAAACACATCAGCAAACAAACAAGAGAATATTTTTGTGGGTATTAATAATATACTATAAAATATTGGGTTATTTTACATGTAACACATAAACGCACATAAATAAATACGTGAGGAAGAACGCGCTTGGCTCCTTATATAAAAACCTACAGGGAAACTCCGTTCATAATTAGATAACTACAATAGGCCAACTAGTTCGACAGAAAGGAGTTCTGTTCGTATTTACCGTCTTTTGTATTTTTACTTGGTAAGTTTGCTCGACGGTTTTTCTCCGTTTCTGAGAACTAACCATACCGCAGTCTGTAAATATCGACCCTTGAAAGGCCTACTGTTTGTTTTGTTTTTTTTATTAGGGGAAGGGGGTGTTTTTGGTAAAACCCGAAGCTATATAATTATCTTATTAATTATTTAAAGATGTATACTTTACATAACATACGATTAGTGAGTGTTTAATACAGGAGTGGAAATAAACACTGATATCGCACAGCAGTTTCATCCAGTCCAGGTTTTACTACGAGCTTGATTAGGTCTGCAACAAGCTCAGTCGTGTCTTATTAAACGCGTAGTGAAACCAAGCATGGATCACACTGCTATGCAATGGGAGTCTTATTTCCATCCCTGTAAAATCCACTGGTACTAAACTGTACTACACTCTTATTTTATTTATTTATCCTGAATAAAGATTAACTATCGTAGTATTTCTTTTTAATACAGGAACGAGTGCAGAATTATTAAAAATGCTCACAAACCGGGTCCCTTGCTTTTATTCAAAGCGCTGGGATCTTTCTGCTGGATTTTCAGTTACTACACAACGTATCTTTAAGAATATGTAATGTTTATTTTTATGATAGTTGATGTTTAAATTGGAAGTATTGCCCATCGCACTTCGGTTCGGTATGGTTTTATGGTTTTTAATAACAGTAAAAAATAAGATTTATTGTAAATTCTTCAGTATTGCAAAACAGATATTTCTATTGCAGAGGAAATGTTCTAGAACACGTGCAACACGTCTTCCTTGATGAGACCCGATAATACGGGCAAGTTTAAAGGCTAGGACTTGTATTTGATACAAATGCATGAACACTTGTCTTTCTTTCTTATTTTTTTGTTTGTTTTTTTAATTGGCACTGGAACAACACATCAGTAAATCTGGCAAGAAGGAAAAGTGCTCCAGGGCAGGCTTGCGGCAGACTGACCGGGGAAGACCGGGGCTGCAGAGGACTGTCATTCCTGGACAGGCTATTCATTTAACCCATACAGGACTGGTGATAATGCCCAGGCTAGCAGGGAAATGCTGCTTTAAAGCGGAGGAGAACATGATTGCTTTTGAGATTTCCTTTTACGATCTTACTGATCTCTTTCTTAGTAAATCAAAAGCATATCTAAACAATTGCCTTTGTCGATTGCTTTTTTTTTTTTTTTACTCAATGCAGAGTTTGCTCTTCCAGGCTGCAAAGAGAGACCTTCAATAGGCTGGTAAATACTTTACACTCAGCGGCAATGGGTTCTCTTTACAGCCTGACTTGAAAAGTACCTGGCTTGAAATGGTACGATACAAACCCGCTAGCACTGCTAAAGCAGCGGGGTGCGCAGTGAGTGAGTGGGCTTCTTCAGAGACCGGACTGCGGTCTCCCTCAACTGCAACAGTATTTATTTAACCCGGATAGAACCCGTGTGATATTCCGTCTCGTTTTCAAAGGGTGGTCCTGGCAAGAGAAAACGGCAAGAAATGACATCATACAAATCAATGGCAAAAAAGAGAGACGTCATTAAAACAAGACACAATAAAAGCCTACTTGTGCATGACCCTGCAGTCATAGTCACTATGTACGGGATTTGCAACCCTGGTCAGATTTAAAATAATTTTCATTAAAAAAAAAGGTATTGTGAAGAGTCTCCATCAAATTCAGCACAAGGACACAAAGACCACACTGTGCTTTCAGTGCTCAGGAATCACATGTCGGTCTCCGATAAGTTATAATGAGATACCGCGCTTCTACAAGAGAAATAACATCACGAGGGATAAATCATCGTAACTGTGACAGCGGCTCTGTTTATTTAAATGAAAACATTCAAAGTCATCGGCTTACGGAGTGCTTGTACATTTCGCTTTAATACACTCCGCTATCAGTGTTAAGTAAGTGTCAGAAACGAAGCCTTCATGAGAGAGGGAGAGAGAGAGAGAGAGAGAGAGAGAGAGAGAGAGAGAGAGAGAGAGAGAGAGAGAGAGAGAGAGAGAGAGAGAGAGAGAGGAGAGAGAGAGAGAGAGAGAGTGCTTTTAGAGCCGCGCTTAAAGCAAGTGCTGCGGTCCCGTATTAACGGCATTTAAACACACGCATTAATAACAGCGACGTTTATTTGCCAAGATTAAGCGTGATAAGAACACGCGGCGCTTCTTAAAAATGCAGATGAGCTGAATTGAAAAAGCAGCTACAGTAATGCAACACACCGAGCAGGAGCCGAGTCCACGTGACTGCTATGCGTTTGCAAAGGATGCCTGGAGACACCAAGGCATCGGCGCTGATTAATGAAGGGAGTGAGCCATTAAACACAAGGGGTTCGGTTTTTTAATGCCTTGCATCTATTAAATGCTCTAAACTGATCAATAAAAGGTCTATTCACTTAGGCAAATGGATGCGATTAGTGCGCTGCTAATACGGGTACCCATTCGTCTTGCATTCACAAACACTGGGGCAGGCGCTGGAGACAGTTACCCGAGCCCGCGGTCAGCATGGTACAACCGCGACCCTTAGCACACCCTCTACCGCCTTCTGAAATGAATTCGTATCGGAGACTTTGTAGCAAATAGGAATGACGTTACGTTTAGACTGCTACCCTGTTTCATTGATCTTATTTAACTAGACGTTATAATGCTTTTCATAACATGAACAATTACATCCCTTGTGTTATCACCCTTGTGAAGAGCCTGCGCCCTACTCGTCATATTCACAACAAGCATTTAATTCCAAGCATGTGGAGCAGACATTCCTGAAGCAAAGTCGCATTTCAGTGTGATATGGGTTGTAGGGAGTCTGTCTCTCTCTCTCTCTCTCTCTCTCTCTCTCTCTCTCTCTCTCTCTCTCTCTCTCTCTCTCTCTCTCTCTCTCTCTCATTCTATAGATGTACAAAATTGTTGAGGAGTGAGAAAAAAAAACAAACCAGGAGAAAAACACGAAACGATAGAAATGGTCAATAACCTGGTGAGGTGAAGCATTCAGTATCACTTCACACGAAACACTGTGATCAAAACCAGTTTGAGGAAGAGCCTGACGGGGGACAGAATCTTAATAATACACAAGAAATAAGGGGAAGCCTCGATTCAAGCCCCACAGTTCAAAAACAGCTTAGAAACTCTAATATCACAGTTAACTTACAAGGGAGCCGGCAGAAATAACACTGCAGAGGCAGGGGGGGGGGGGGAGAGAGAGAGAGAGAGAGAGAGAGAGAGAGAGAGAGAGAGAGAGAGAGATAGGAGGGGGAGAGAGGAGAGGAGAGAGAGCGGAGAAAGAGAATGAGAGGGATGGGGGAGATTGAGAGAGGGCTGGGGAGGGAGAGAGGGAGAGGAAGACAGAGAGAGGGAGGGAGTCCACTGGCTAGCACATGTCTGTCTGCGGAGTGCAAATGGATACATAGATTGATCAGCTCGACTCCTGTGCGTTAATGCGTTTGATTGTTTATCCTGGCAGCTCCTGTGCGATTCTTCCCTCTCTATCTCCTTCTCCCTCTGTCTCTCTCCCCTCTGCTCTCCTGTAACCGGGGCTGGTGACTCAGTGGAGCACATTCAAATCCCGAGGTGAGGCAGGCGGATGCAGGTTATGTCCAGTAAGGAAACTCAGCCTGGATCTGTATCACACTCTTAACCAGATCAGAGCAGCGGCCTTGGTGGTATCCTGAGAGTCAGCAGAGAAAATGATTCCCTTTATGACTGATCTTACCCTACAGCCAACAGACAATCTTCAGAGAGAGGGAGAGAGATGTGTGTGTGTGTGTGTGTGGCAGCAGACATGGCCACATTCTGTTTTGTTCTCGAAAATAATTGCCTCCAAACTCCCCCCCCCCCCGGAGATGGCAGGTGTATAAAGAAGAGTTCATGATCGTGGATGTCCAGGGGAGGCATGGTGTCTGAAGCTAATCAAGTCAGCTGACCTGAAACACCGGCAGGTCAGTATCTGGAGGGCTGGAATGGTGAAAGAAATAGATCCAGCCTCTCAGAGTGCAGGCAGACCTGCCTTGGTTTGGAAACCGTTAGTTTCATTAGCTTGTGTCTGATTGCAAGTGTCAGGAGCCGAGACATCTCCCCTTAAACGAAAAACAAAACAAAACAAAACAAGCTAACTCTAGCCCTTGATATGAGGGGGCGGGACTAACACATATACCGCATCTGTTACGTGTTTATAAACGGGCTGCCCTTCTCCTAGGATGTCTTGTATTATACAATGAAAGCTCCCTATGTTTCCCTGCCAGGACTGGCAAGGACGCGGCTCATTAGGAGTTCAAATGGAAGGTGCTTCCTTGTCCGTAAGACCGAACGAATTACTGAGCTTTTATCTCGAATGCTGAATTGGAAAACTGTCCGCTCCTGGTGACGCTGCTCTTAGGTGTTGATGGTGTCTGTGGCTGACACAGCCTGGTTAGCAGACTCTGTTCTTGCGTCTGAAAATCGATTTTTAACAATCGATCGACGGCTTTGAGAGTCCTCGCAACTACCCCGCGCTGAACTTTTCAGTTGTGCAGTTTATATATATATATATATATATATATATATATATATATATATATATATATATATATATATTATTTGTAACAGCGACTTCTTCAAACGCAACACTGCGATGTATGCACGGTGCTGTACCATGAGACCACGGGTTACCTAACCACGTTGTTGATCCTTTGAGATCTGAACCAGACGACCACTGATGAGCCGAACGGCCTCTTCTCGTTCGTAAATCTTCGTTATGTTCCCAATCCATGTATGGTAAAGCACGGTAAGGAACAGCGAATTAGCATGACTGGTACACATGCGAAGCAGACTGTGCAAATATAGCAATCTATTTTCCGTCAAGAAAACGCTTTGTCGTTTGGGAAACCGAGATGCAAATGCTGACAAAGAAGGAAATGACCCCGTATTACTCTTTCATGAGGGTTCCCTTCGATGTCTCCTGACAGCCGCACTGGAATATGTAAACACTGCTGGAAAAACTTCTATTGCAGCTCCGATGAGACGAACACGCTGCTATTCATGGAGCTCCACGCGTGCACTTAAAAACACAGGCACTTTAACTAAGAGCGCGGGACAAAGACCCAGCCGCTCCTCGGCAGAAACTTTGTCTTTGCAGCTGACTCCCTGTAAACTAGTATTGTAATAAACTCCCGGCAAATTCGCGGTGTCACGTTCTGCAGTGATACTGTAGCGTGAATCCCCTTTTAATGCACTCTCGCTCCCCTACGCCTCAGCTAGCTCTCTCCCAAAAGATCCATTTGCATGAGTTCTTCAATGGAGCAGCTTCATTTGCATTTACCATGCAGTGTGTCGTTTTAATGTTTTGTTTGAATTTATTTGGTCTGTGGCTGCAACGGATGAACCCCTCTCGCTATGCATTATTAAATGCAACAATAAACTGATAAGCATTGTTATGAAACGACAAACTAATATTACTTTATAATTGTAATGTTGATGTTAAGACATTGATGCTGCCTTCAGCGATCAGCTGTTTGCTCACAGAGCTGGAATTGTGCGGGACACACAAAGCAAGCAGGCTAATGCAGCCTTAGCCGTGGGTGACATCTAGCGGCTTCTTACAGTAACTGCGTCAAAGGGGCTGATACAGCGCTGGGACGAATACATTTTCCTGATGTGCGCTTTAGACATATACAGACACTCTGGACTGTTTGAAAGTTAGTAATCTAGCATGGAAATTACACCGTACGTTAAAGTGAAGAGTAACAACGACCAAGTAGGCATTGTGTCCTTCTTTATCTATCTTGTATTTCACCATTAGCACAGTATTGTGGCTCAACAAAGCTCACAGAGCCCTCTAGTGGCGTTACGAGGTAACATCATCCAACCTCCTTCGAATCTTTAGTACCCTTGTTTTTAAGAAAAGTTATCAAAGCCATCATTTTTAATAGTTGCTTTTTTTATTATTATTTTATATATCTGTACAACCAGGAAGTTTTATTACAATTCAAACCATACATGAGTTTAAAAAAAAAAGAAAGCAGCAGCTCTGGGTACATTTTATTATTTAATTTTCATTTAAAATACGGATGAAATTCAGTTATTTTATTTACCTATCAGATGCAAGTGAAACACGTCAAACCGTTCCTACCTACAGAGTACATGGGCTGGATTTTAAAAAACAAAACAAAAAAAAAAAGTCAGTCCCTTGTTTGTTTACTCCCCCAAAAATGTTTTACAAAAATTAGTTAAATATATTATATTTACACAGATAGATCTGCACAGGGTTGTAGTTGGCAATTAGGCTTGACAGGGATTAAATGAGAATAATAATTTAAAAAAACACACAAATGTACAGTAGATTTGTATATCAAGATGAGTAAAAAGGGACAGCGAGGAGTTTAAATGATTATAATAAGCAGAAAGGCAAGAAAAAAAAAGGCCAGATATATAAAAACATTTTCATTTGTAATACGTGTATTGCAGCATCAGCTTTGTCCTGTGCACTGCTGCAAGTTTAATATATTTATAGAGAAACACACACACACAGAATAAACCTTTGATCTCCTTTAAACGGAACACGTTCCATTGTTACACGCGTGAGTTCTAACGTTTCCTGGCAACCCACTGGCCTGCTCACAGAACCGGAATTCCCTTCTGTAACAGAGCAGGACCTTGCTTGGACCGACTTGACTTTCAGCCCCAGGTGAGCTTGGTAAACAAATTGATGGGCTTGGAAAGGGTTGGGTGAATTGTAAAGAGCTAGCAAGGAAAAGGGTTACTGTATACACAAGTCAGAGTTTCTCTGTGTAAAGCATGAAACACACCCCACAGAAACCCAACGTACAGAGAGATAGAGGCCCCGGACAGCTCTAGCACAAAACTGAAGAGATACGAATGACAAGCTGCAGTGTGTCCACAGTGCACAGGTACAGTATTTATTAATTTACAAACAGTCATAAAAACAAGAAAAAAGGTACATTTCAGAGCAAACCGTTTTTACCACATTGATATTACATGAGAACCCAGAAGACTTCTGCACACAGACCCGGGTTATCTTTCAGCCAAGACCTAGTTTTTATTAATTTCGACTGTGGCTTTGTGCATCAAACCACAAAAGCCGCTCTCAAACCCCCAATGCTGTTTGCCAAGACAACCGCTGAGCAGTTTCAAATCTTACTGCAGGACCCCAGCATCTCTATGGGCAGCTACTGCTGCACAATGTGGACAGTTCTGCAGGTGTTAGTTACTTGAGGGTCAGAAAAAACAAAAACACAAAAAAATAAAAAGTACCCTGAAGACACTTCCCTGAAACACACTGTACAGCTATTCAACAGCTGAGTTTGCATCATAAGTCAGTATTTTATTACTACAATAGTGTAGACTTAGCTTCAGAAACAAACAGCATCACCCTAATAAAACAGGACGGTCAACACAACAGTATGTGTTGATAGTCTCTCTACCCATAGTGTTTTTATTTCCAAATTGCATACTGTAGTGTTGCACAACTGCCTGCTCTGGTGCCTGCTCCAGTGACCAAGCAGAGCACTTGATGGGACCCAGCTGCATCCTTGAGAGTCTTTGTGATGCCAACTGTCTGACCCAGAATCAAGACATCAAGCAGCCGTATTAGGAGGGCTCGTTAAACTGATCATGCGCGCACTGAACGTATCGGAAACTCTCCCAATCTCTCACACTTGCATTAGCTGCAGTTCAGAAGGACAAGCAAACCCTGATGAAAAGTACACTGGTTGGACTTATCCGAGACAACCGGTCAGAGCTGAAGTGACCGGCTGCTCTAAACGTACCAGAGCAGACGTTTTCTATTTGAAAAGGCCACAGTTTAACAACAAAACAAAAAAAAGAAAAGACAAAACAAAACACCCTCGAGACCGGGCCAGGTCAGACAAGCTGCCAAAAATACAACATGTTCTCAAACAGCCGCCTTTCTTGCATGATATTGAGCAGAACACACCGGCTAGAGACAAGCTCAGTTTTTGTCGCCTGTGCAGCTACGACTGAATGGATTACTTAAATGCATGTCTCCCAAAACACAGAATGATCCACAAGTTAACCCAAAAAGCAAGACATGTAGATTGTGTTTTTTTTTGTTTTTTTTTTTACAGGTTTGTACATTGTTATATTATAAAAAGAAAAAAAAAAAGAAATCCAAACCCGAGTGAAGTGTCTTTGGGAATGCAGTTCCCAGATCTCCCCCATGCCATGATGCCCACGGACATGCGTTCGTACAGAACGCCCCCTGAAGGCAAACTCCTTAACGGACAAGGGCCTGCTCAATCTTGATTTTATTTATTTATTTTACACAAGAGTAATAGAAGTGCTTATCCTGGGCTTGATGCAAAGTGGTGATATTCACCAAACCCACCCACCCGCTACCCCACATGATGTATTGTGTCTGCAGAGCCTGCATACAAACTCTCAAAGGAATCAAATAGGGCTGTATGCAGAATACAATGCAAGAGGAAAAACGAAAAAAACAAAACAAAAAAAACCCCACACTTCTCAAAAAAGTACCACATATAAATATTTATATAGAAATGGACATCTTCTTATATTCCCCAAGGACAGTTCATTTATGACTTTGTTAGATCCGTCTTTACTGCCAAGCCTAACCCCAGTGTGCAGTGCAAAAAGAGAATGGTGTTGGGAGTGGGTGGGGGGTGGGGAGGGGTCCCAGGACTGGTTAGAAGCTGTCGACCCACGAGCCAAACCCTCTCTCCACAAGAACCCGGTTTACAGACACCAGCTGAAAAAAAAAAAAAAAAAAATTTAACTTCAGGGTTTTCGAAACAATTTTCATTTATTAAATATATTTCTGCAAATCAGTCAGTCACACACAGACAGAGACACAGACAGACAAACACACACTGTAACAAACTTGACTTGCCTCGTCTCCAGCCATATTCCACAGCTGTATTAAAGGCAGGCCACTGTTGCTGTCGTAGTTTGTAACCTGCGCAGGAAAACAGAATCAATGCACCTTGCTTTGCAGTCACTGAACGAATGCACTGTGAACGTTGGTCACACAACAGAACTATACTGTGTGTGTGCTGGATCTACAACACCATAAAAAATAAATAAATCCTAGAGTAGAGATGCAAAGCAAAGAGAGTGCATGCATGTAATCATCTTGATGGAAAGAGGGGTATGGATGCATTCAAACCTTAACCATTCAAACCTGGAGATAGGGAGGACCCAACAATCAGGGCAAGACTGTCCAGCAAAGAATCTCTGAGCCAAGCAGCTAAACCCAGAGATCATTCGGGACAGCCGGATCAAACAGGGGTTCAAGAAACGCAGCCAAGCAAACCATCAACCTGGAGACGACTGAACTCACAGGCTCATCAAACCCCTTTACACATTACAGAACTTGCTAAAATAAAACGAGGCCATCAAATTGCAACAAAACCATAGTACGTTTTTGGAAGGAGGATCTGCAGCAGTTCAGCGCGGGGAGGAGGAGTCCATGTTAAATATACCAGCTGCGTTTACCTGCGCAAGGAGAGCGGCTCCACGGGTCATCTCTTCAAGGGCAGAGTCAGCTTCGCTGGGAAACCGGTCCGCGCCTTAAAACAAAAAAATATAGACTTTACATTTAAGGCATAAAGTGAAAAAATAACATTGTATCCGACTACAGCTATGGACAAAACGTTCTGCATCGCCTATAATTTTAGGATTAAGACAGTATTCTACATATAATGAAGTACATGACGCTCCTGGGAGAGCCTGCCTGCTGTGTGGGATTGCCAGGTGTGGAATCTAAATCAGCAGGTAGGTGTGTTCCAGCGGGGAGTCGGGTATAAAATGATTCCATTTATTTATTTATCCAAAAAACAGCCAATTTGGCTAAAAGAAGCTCAAATTTGCCCGTGTGTATAATTGTGTGAATAGTAATTGTTACAACTTTGTATAATGGTATTTAAAACAGGATTCATTTCTCTGACTTCTTACACATCAGCCCCTACTCTTTGAAATGTCATGAATTACACGTGAAAACTACAAAGCAGTATGTAATTCAGTATATTAACGTAACATTAATTACAGGGACACGAGACAGCTCCTGTTGAATCACTGCTGAAATGATGGTGGATTAATGTCTCAGATTCGACACTTCTAGTTGTTCATCCTTCAGACAGAAGCAAGCAGTTACCTGGAAGGGGCACCACGTTATCCAACAGGACTTCGGCTCCTTGGAACGGTAGTGTTACAAAATCAGATCTATTGGGGAGTGGGGAGAGAATAGAAAATGATAAATGCAAAAATTAAAACAGCAATCGTTTAAAATGAGCAGCTCGTAACGTGCACCAGTGCTGGGATGAAACGATGCACCATAAACACCCTCTGCAAGCGACACAGCAAGAAATCATCAAGGAGATGATCATTTCATAGAGACCCGGCGACCAAGAGAGGCAATTTCACAGGCAGCCTGCAGGGAACGCCTGATGTTTAAATCTGAGGACACTGCGGCACAGCGTGGGGTCAACACTGGAAGACTGGTTTTGAAATGGGCTCCAGGTCACAAGTGCAAAGAGTTTGAAGGTTTTTAAGAGATGGCTGGCCAATCAACGTCACGACAAACCCCAGAGGAAGTCGATAAATTCGCTACGTTAACTGCTCTGGATGGATCGTCCTGGAAGATCAGGGTTGTCATTATCTGTCAGCTGAATGCCCGTCTTACCTGATTTGACGGAGCGCATCGATCTTCACCCTTTCGTAGCCCCCGTAGTCCACGTATCTGATCTCCACCTCGCTGGAGTCTTTGTAAAAGTTAATAACCTGAGCTCGCCACCAGGCTCCTTCGACGGCAGGCGCAGCACAGATCACTCCGACTGGTACCAGGGGGAACAAAACACCGATTGGCTGAGAAGGGGGCTTCAGGATGCATAACAGTCGATAACCTTCCCAGTATGTTATTGAGTATGAAAAGTCATGCAGTGGAGGTGTTGCAAACAGGATATGATTGGATTTAGAGAGCTCAGCCGCTCTCGTTCACCCCATCCCCACAGCAACAGAGGTGCTGGAGGAGGGGATGAGGGACAGAGGCAGCCTGTCTGGAGACCCTGGGGGCAGGGGGTGTGGGTGTGGGGTCAGGAGCACGTATGTCCCGGAGCAGCCGAGGGGAAACCCCACATTCTAGCACCCACTCCCCCAAAGGAGAAACTGCAAGCACAGGGCAGCCGGGGAGAAAAACGACTCATTATTCACACCCTGCAATTCTCTTAAAGCCTCTATTGTAAGAATGCAGACTGCCCCCCCCCCCCAGTTTTATAATTTGCCAAACTGATCTCTAATCCGGGCCGTTGGGTCGCCACCATTCTCTAGCATCAGCAGTACTCTAAATAAGAGACGCCATGAATTATAAAAATTCAAACAGAAGCGGTTAGTTTAGTGAAAGGCTTTTGCTTCGTGGGTCACTGCACTGTGCTGGAGAGGCAGGCAGTCTCCGCATTGCTTTACCTTCGACCGGCGAGGGCAGAGTGGGCACGCCGGGCCGCGAGTAGCACAGTAACATCTGCTGGTCGAGGCTGCGCAGGGCGTGGTACGTGGGGTGCGTGCTCTGCTGCACGAACATGTGACCCGCCGTCACGATATTCACCACGACCACCTCCACGGTGACTCCGTCCGGGAGCAGGAGCTACGAGAGCGAGAGAGCGAGTTCAGAAGAGACACACAGCATGCTACACTGTTACACGAGAAGCAGATCCTCTGTCATTCTCTCTCTGTTACATCAGAACACAGTCCCAATACAGTCTGAATAAGCAAGGTTCTCACTCACAGCACAGGACTGCTTCCATTTGAAGACTTGAAGCAGAATTAGTAGTACATAAAACTAACCTTTTTTTTATATAAAAAATAAATTTAAGAAAGAATCCTACGCAGTTAAAAAAAAAAAAAAAAAACCCAGGTCTGAGTTTCCGTCGAGACAATTGTCTCCAAAGACCTTTCCAGAAAATTTTTGTTAACACTACATTTCACCTAGAACCAGGAACACAGCGTCCCGCAAGCCGCAGCGCTCCAACATGCACCCGTCCTCTTACCCAGGAAGTCATCGGCAGAGACGGCAGTGTGAGGGGGAGAGGCGGAGGGGCGTAGAGGTTCGTGAGGTCCAGTTCTTTAAACTTCTTCCCTATGAGCCCCAGTGCTTTATCCACCTGCGGCTGTGACCCTGCCCAGCGAAGGGGGAGGGGACAAAAAGCACAAAGACAGGTTTTATTAATATTGTAGATCTCGCACTTAGAACCCCAAATTCCACAAACCCTTTAAACCACAACAGGTTAATATAAACACACACAGCAGCTTTTCAAATTCCGATTCAATGACTTGCGTTTAAGTGTTCGGCGGCTGCCTCTACTCAAGTGGAGTGTACTTTCTCTTGCACTTTGTATGACAGACACGCCAAAGAGTGTGCGAGAAAAACGCACCCTGAATAGAGAGGTAGCCACCGAAACGCATCAGAAACACGCGCGACATGAAGACAAGGCATGACTCACCCTCTATGTGACAGATCTGAAACTCCTGTGTGTAAGGCAGTGTTGAAATGTAGATCTTGGCACCAGAGTTTTGCTTCAGGAAGCTCACATACCTTCCCTGTTTCCCAATTAATCGCCCGACAAGATGCTGCAAAACATTTTAAAAACGTTAGTCAAGGACAGCTGCTTCTGAAACAAGGCAGGCAGTGTTAAGAATAAGAACGCACTCAGGATTCTGTTCATTCGGCTGTTCTGAGGATTATCTTCTGCACATCTTCTTACAACCTGGGCCTAGAGTTCCACATTTATTTTATGAATTATGGATGGGGCACAGTGACGCACAAGCACGAAAACTGTCCCGATTAACATTTCAGCCGTCTGAGACAATGGCAAGGTTTCCTTACACACGTCTCACCCTGCTCCCAGAGTAAGAAAACTGTCCTGATTAACATTTGAGCCGTCTGGGACAATGGCAGGGTTTCCTTACACACGTCTCATCCTGCTCCGAGTCATGTGTCAGCGTTAACCTTGGGGTGGAATCCACACACAGAGAACCGAACAGCGAGTAGTCGAAGAACAGGAGAAAAAGCCATTCTGACCAATCAGTCACAAAGATGTTTAAGGAACCCGTGTAAGAAACTGGAAGGTATATTTTTCAAAGAGAACCCTGTGTTCAATGAACCAACCGGACAGTGCTTTAGAGACACGCATTGCATTACTAAGAAGGTGTTGCTCTTTTTAATCTAATCCTTTAAAAGACTGTTAAAACTCAAAAGCAAGATGGAAAGTCCCACCCTGTTTCCAGTTAAACCTGAGGTCTAGGAGAGAGCTCTTTAAAGTCTTCCCATTGTTATATACAGGTTGAGCTACCGAGGAGTAAATTGCTAACTATTAACCCTTTGCGGTCCATTGTCGGACCAGGTCTGACATTGCAATTATTCCTATCAGTCCATTGTCAGACCCTGTCCGACATCAAAAAAACGCAAAAAATGGGTTTCTAGTCGTACCTCATGAATCTCATGAATAGTCGTACATGCCCCTGGCATTACATAGGGGCGGTCATAAGGAAACAAGCTGAATGGTACTGAATCAGCGCACAGAGACTATCAGGGACATTTGCAGAGCTTTTTTGAGATGTTATAGTAATAAAATAATGACTTGGATCGCATTATTGAGGAGTTTGGTGATAAAACGAGTGATCAGGAGATGATCGATCGGTATGTACGACTATTATTTATTTCTTAGCATATGTGAAAGCGATAGCAAACGAAAGGGTGGGGCGGGGCTGGAGATGCCTAGTGAGTGCTTTGTTGATATGCAGGGCCTTTTAAACCCATTTGACTGTGGAAAAAAAAAATTTTTAGACGCGCTGTTTAAAAGTAACTGCACGTGTGAAAATAAATTCGACCCGACGCGCACTTAATAAATGGACTGCAAAGGGTTAAAACACGCAATAGTGCCAAACATTGAAATACTCGCAGAAACCAGTAATGACAAATGTTGACTAAAAAAGACACCGAGAAAGACTCCCAGTCGAACCGTTACATCACTACTTTGTTAGTTTCTGTGAGTATTTCTAAATCCATCCCATCATCCTATGTATGTAAAGCCATCATTATTATTATTATTATTTGTTTATTTAGCAGACGCCTTTATCCAAGGCGACTTACAGAGACTAGGGTGTGTGAACTATGCATCAGCTGCAGAGTCACTTACAATTACGTCTCACCCGAAAGACAGAGCACAAGGAGGTTAAGTGACTTGCTCAGAGTCACACAATGAGTCAATGGCTGAGGTGGGATTTGAACCGGGGACCTTCTGGTTACAAGCCCTTTTCTTTAACCACTGGACCACACAGCCTCGTATTACTGGCATGTTTCTACTGTAGGGAGGGAAAGACGACTCCCATTGCATAGCAGTCTGATCCGCAGTGAATCCCTGGGGTAGCTGGACTAGCCCGTTCCCTTTACACACTGGGGCTCTAATGAAGCTCTTAGTAAAACCTGGAATGGATCCTCTGCACCGGGAGTCTTCTTTTCATCCCTGTGCTGCACGCTGCCTTACCTTTGGCACCTCAATCTCCCAGATGGTGAGCTCGGATTTGAGCAGCTGCAGCGACGGCTGGCTGTTGGTTCGAGGGGTCTCTCCGACCCCCAGCGTACACCCGCTGTCTACAGAGTCCATGCTGTTCACATCAGAACCTGCAGCACAAATACAGCGTCTCAGAAAACACAGAGACACGAGATAGTGCTGGCCTGCGTACTGTCAGTGAAGCACAGTCCTCCACAGCATCTCAGAACACACACACATTCACATGCGAGCACACTGCTACACGAGGTAGTGCTAGTCTCCATACTGTCAGGGAAGCACAGTACCCCACTTTCCTATCACCACCACTCGCAGGCAGGCTAAGTCAGTAACAATTAGACACACTTATTGAAAGTTCTCTAGAAGCAGGAAGCTATTCAGAGTAGGTGAGCGTTTTAGCAGCCACATCTGTAGCAGTATTACAAAAAACTTGGTAAACTTTTGACAGATTTCTAGTCTTAAAAAAAGCCAAAGCATTAAGCGCTTTAGAGGAGTGTTTGCCTTGTCACGTCATGTCTGAGCAGCATCACACGCTGTTTGGGAAAGGGAGCAGCTGAAAGAACTGGCTGAGGTTTGAGCCTGTAAATCATCAACAAGCATTAACCTTCCGAGCTGCACCGAACACGCATGCAATCGGCACCATCGCAACGCTTACACACAGTGCTGCGTGACACCACTGGAGAATGCAGTCTCACTGGACCGGAGGGAGCAAGGCCATTATATATAACTACATAAATCAATCACACGCAGTACTAGTCAGCATTCTCAGCTGTCAAATAGACGATCATTTTTTTTCTTCTCTCAAATACTGTGAAATTTTGGCACAGATTCTCTCCCCCACCCATCCATTTATTATTTCTCATCTGTAAGTTTTTTGCATACACAATTATTCAGTTCACTTACGTGTGTGTGTTGGCTGTGAATGCCAACAAGTAATATGTGCAGGCAAAAAAAAATGTTAAATCCGAAACGACACCCAAACAAGGATCTGTCATTTAACTGTGCGGTAGAACTGACACTCCTGAGAGTCTTTGGCACGCAGTATGAGACTGCACTGCCCATCACACGGGTACATTTAAAACAGGAATTGCATTTGTTTTAAACAACCACTTAAACAAGATATCTGTAAAGCCTGCCGTATTACCCATGCATATTACACAGGGCAGTGCATTAACCCTAGGCCCTCTATGTTCTAACAAATACAAGAGGAGTCGTTCACACGAGAGATCCTACAGTAAATTAACAAAACTGGCCCTACGTGGAGCGACAACAGTGCAGACAACGTTCCTGAAGCTTTGAGAACGTGAGTAGTGATGACATCGCAGTACTGTACATTGCATGCACGGACACTCCAATCAACACAATGGTCTTCTACAGTGTTCAGAAATTAGAGTAAAGATATCAACATGGTTTGAATAACCCCATGCAATGCAGGCACCCACACATGCACAGCTGTGTCCACACGTCAGGAGTTATTTATCCTGATAGCTAGCAGTAAACCGAGTCATGGTACAAAAAACGACAATCCTACAGAGTGACCTCGAGCAGCAGGGACAGCTCAATATAGTGACTTGCCTCCAGAATGATCTGCTTCCGGGTCAGTTGCCCAGCGGCTCTCGTTCCTCAAGCTGGCAGCGCTGCCGTTGAGTCCCCCATTCCCACACTCCGTACTCTCCGTTCCCGGAGCCACTTCTGGGGCGGACTCTCCCGACCCAGACACTCCCTCGATCGTCGAGACGCCCAGCACGTCCGCCTTGCGCTCGGGCAGCGTGCAGGACAGCCCCGTGCTCTGCAGCAGGTCCTCGCTGCTGACGCCGTCCTCAGACTGGCAAGTGCTGCACCCAGA
Source organism: Acipenser ruthenus (assembly GCF_902713425.1). Classification (NCBI taxonomy): domain Eukaryota; kingdom Metazoa; phylum Chordata; class Actinopteri; order Acipenseriformes; family Acipenseridae; genus Acipenser; species Acipenser ruthenus. Next base: position 1,248,343 of record NC_081214.1, read on the forward strand.
ATCCTCTGCTCCCGCAACAGCCTCCGCCACGTGACCCACGAGGACCTCTGTGAGGCTGTGCGCCGCCTCCAGCGATACGCTCTGCTCGCTCGCTTTTCTGCATCCACTCTCCTGCCTCTTCTCCCACGTGGTCGGCAGACATCCGTTCAACACCAGGCAGGTCTGCACTTGGACTTCGGCCGTGTGTTGCTTCTCCGCAGCGTTCGCTTTGGCTTGGCCGTCTCCGGCGCCTTTCGCCTGGGTTGCCGCCATCGTCGCGCTGGTCTGAACCATCGCCTTCTTTGACGTCTCTCTGCTTTCCGTCTTCTCTTGGTCTCGTACCGCACATGCTCTCCCATTTGAGAGGCTGCTGCCATTTCCTCTGTGTTCCGCTGCCACATTTCCTCTCTGCTCCACAGTTACTTTTTCTCCTTCATACTGACTGACGTTAAGCACCTCCTGCTTCGCTGCCATTATGACCTCCGAAATTAAACCGGCAGCCAGACTCTCGATTTCTTCCAAGTTTCCCGCTACGCCTTCCGGCAGGCCGTTCTCCAGCGGTTTCCCTATCCTGTGATTGGAGGGCTCCTCCTGTGGGGGTGGGGGTGTTAGTGCAGGTGTAGCTGTGAGGCGGCGGGAGGAGGAGGGTGTTTCTGAGCAGAGGGGCTCCCGACTGCCTGATTTCATTGTGCAGTTTTCTGCTGCTGCTGCTTCTGTTGCTGTAGCTGCTGTAGCTGCTGTAGACGTTTCAACTTTGGAGAGACGGCGGCTGTGGCAGCTTTCTTTTGCTTTTCCAGCTGCTTCTTGTTTCTTCTCCGTAAAAGGCACTGAGATTTTGTCCGCCGCTACTTCTCCTTCTGGCTCTGGCCTTACCGCTTCAGTTAGCCGGGCGTCAGAGGAGACTGCCTTGGTTTCTAGAACGTCAAATGTTGTCGCCGATACCACCAAATGCATCACCTCCTCAATTTCCTTCGGTTTCTTTTCACTGGCCTCCACTGAGAAGATCACGTTAGCCGTGGTGGTGGTGGTGGTGGCAGCGGCGGCAGGCACCACTATAGACTCATCCAACAGCGGAGCGTCAGAACATTGCAGCGCCTCAGTCAAGCTGAACGCTTCTGCAGCTCCCACTGGTCTCAGCGACGCGGCTGCGTCCTCCTCAGTATTCGGTGGATGGAGGACGGAAGGCTCTTCTGCACATGATGTCACAATGCACTCCTCTTTGGAAGTCAGCATCTCCGCCAGCGCTAATTCTGGAGCTGCGGTGTCAAGTTCAGCAAGCGAGCTGCTGCAGGTTGTGGTTGCGTCCGTTCTTCCGAGCGTTTCTATTGGCAAGGTCTGAGCCAGCCTTTCCATGGCGGCCGCAGACCCTGGTATGTGAATTTCTACTACTTCTTGTTCAGCTACTTTTTCTCCTTGTTTTTCTTTGTCCTGTTTTAGTTTTCTTCTTTCGAAGTCTGTGTTGGCTTCAGCAGCAGCAGCCGTCGGAGTTAAGTTTCTTTCCTCTAGGATTCTGTTGCTGTCTTCAGCGGAAGCTGTCGCTCCGGTCGCGACGGCGCTCTGCTCCTGCAGCGCAATGCTGACCCCATCCTTCGTGTCGTGACTGCTGATTCGCCCTTTCTTGCGAGAGACGTACCACCACCAGCCAATCAGGGCCAGCACGCCAGGCAACGTGTAGGGGATAAGCGATCGAAATCTCAGTGCCATCTGCGCTGCACCCTTGAAGCTTTACCTGCTGGTAAAAAAACCAAAAAGAAAGAAATTAATTCAGGAGCAAAATCACACATCACTAAAGTACCCAGCTCGCTTCCACATAAAAATGACCTAACTCATCCCTACGTATAATACAAAGTGTCTTCACTGGCAAAGAAACTTGCCCCACACACGCAGTCCTGCTTTTTCAAAATGATCTTTCACATTCGCTATGAAATCCTTCAGTAGCCACCTTTCTGTGAACTCAATCCTGCTCCAGTATGGTTGCCATGTAGTTTGAGGGCATGCAATATTAACAAGGGTTACTGACTAATGCCTGCACTTGGCTTGCATCTTAAAAACACAATCTGAAGAGTTTAGAAAGCATTCGAGAGAGTATTTAACACTATTTACTAAAGTATTTAACAATAGCGTTTCCTGCAAGGAGGCCGAGGTGTTTGAATTAAATTATTTCAACAAGTCAGTGTCCTTTTGTGTCGTGCACAGAATGAAGATAGTGTTTTTTTTAATTTTTTTAAACAATTCACTGCTGCTCTACTGTGTAACTGAAACCTCTGTAGCAGCGCGACTACAAAAACGCAATAACAGCTGGTCTTGTTCCCGTTTCATTCCAGCAAAGCATAGGCTTCAATAGAGCAATTGAGAAGAACAGGACGAACAACAACTTGGGAGTCAGGGATTTCCTTTGTAGCAACACCACAGATCACATGCGTGTGAAATCAACACAGATCACACTGACAGCCTAAACGCTGCATTAAAACAGGTTTGCTGTGCAGACACAGAGCCGAGAGACTGCACGGCTCACGGTACAAACCTGCAAGCGTCTCAGAGCACTTTGCAACGGGAGTCTTGTTTTCATTCCTGGTGTACGAGGCACGAGGTTTTGCCTGTGCAATTACAGCTCTTGCACAGCAGCAGTCTACGCTTTTAACACTAGCTGGTTCCAGACTTCCCTGCGCTACACCACTTTATCACCTTCTGTCACAACGTTTCATTAGACTTTTTAGACATTTGAAAAAGTTTGTGGAGTTAGAGAAATTGCCCAGCCCAAAAAATAAATAAAAAAACAAAAACATATGCATTTTAAAATGGATACATACAGATAGGAAATTTTTGGTGGTACATGCAGTGACTGAAGGGGTTATACAAATGATCTACAACACAGTTCATTCCAGTTAGATAAGAGAAATGACACCAGTGCTGGCTCATACAGCACAACACACAGAGGCAGGCCAGGAGAGAGGGAACGGAATCCATGCAGTGATCAAACACCCACACGTACAGCACTCACTAAAAACAGCTTTAGTTCATTGTATGATCTTGCTTCTTATAAAACAATTAAACATATACACACTAAGTGTAATGTTAAATGAGGTCTGTGAACTATCCCGCCAATTATTTGACGTGGGTCATTAACACACTGCAGATTTCAAATAAATTTAAAACAAACCTGCGTGTCCTTTTTCTTTATTTGTATTTCTAACATCTACAGTGGCAGCACCACGTACGGTACAGCAGGGTCACGAAGTTAATGCAGAACTCTAAACAAGCTGCCTGGGACGAATGCCAAACTCTGCTTCGCTTCTCATTGGTCAGGGAACGTGCACAGTCCAAGTTATAAAAGAACGCGACGGCATGCCTTTCCTTAAGCATCAGAACGCACAAACCAGCCACTGGTATGTAAAGACTGGTGACACACAGGACTGTTACAACACAACACCAGCACTAATGCAGAAGACCTGCTTGCTAGCCAGCCAGCCTACTTGATTACAGCACTGCGCAGCTTGCACACTTATTACAAAGACCCATTTCAACAAGCAAGCTGCTACAGCACGAACACTATACAGACTTCGACCCAGAGATCACAGAAACAAAGTCAGACCGCTGGTAACACTCGCTAAAAGAACAGCCTATTTCTCACCGCACGTGTGGTTCATTCGCGTCGGGTTTTACTACAGTACTAACCAGTAGTTTACCCTGGCAAGGACTTTGAAAGCTGGATAGCAAGCATGCCCAGACTGGTGTCCCATTTGCATAACCGTTTCACTTTACTCGAGACGTGGAGACCTGCGTCATGATCACAGCTCTCCTGCCTCTCCTCTCCCAACATAACACTCCCCCCTCTTGCGGCAACAAACTTTCTATACATTGGCACCGTACTGGGGAGAAAAAATGCAGGACCTGGGGGCTTGGATAAAATCAGGCTTGGAAGTGCAGATCATTTCCAGTACCTGGAGAATCTTCTCTTTCAGTTTCTCTCTCGCACCGTTTCTCATTGTCTTTACACAAGGTCTCACTGGAGTGAGAGTCTCTGCGTTGATGACCACGCCTTCTTTATAGTAAAGCATTCTCTACTGTACACACCTCGCAGCACCCACGCAATCTCTCCTGCTTGCACTTTGATCCACGCTGCAACACCCTGCTGCTACCTTTCAAGAAGCCCAAACCCAACCTGACATTTTTTAAACTTCGGGCATATTAATAACCAGAGGGTCCTGCAGAGCTAGATGAAGACTAAGCTTTTCCATTTCGAGTGGCTTTGAGTAACACAACCCAATTAAAAAGGCGATCTTCCAAAAACGCATGTAGACCACTTTAGTTCGACACACAGCCACTTCTCAGGGACAGACGCTCAACTACTCAGCAGTAGTAAGGCCGGGTTTAGCCGTGGCCCAGTAAACCCGTTTCTCAATAACCGCGCCGAGGGCTACCCTGCACAGCAGACACTGGGCTTTAAAAGAAGGGATCAAAACGTAATCTCCCCACCATATCTATTTATGAATCGGGTGGACATGTGGCCAACGCGCTGCCATCTGCAGGGCTCTCACAGGAAGACTCAGTTACTGGTGTCCACTTTCAGAGCGAGTCCCGGCCTGGCTATGAAAAGAAACAGCCTGCCCCAATCAGATGCCTCACTGCCATGGCAGCAATGAGGGAGTTTCAACAGGTAGGGGTTAGCAGAGTTACGCAGATCTACCTCACACTGAAACACCCCCAAAAATAGAACCACCTGCCCGGGTTCCTGCCTCCAGACAGAGGCAAGGTTACCATGTGACTCCACGTACACAAGGACAGGAAAATAAATAAATCAAAGGGACTTCCTTCTCAATAATTGAAATTGCACAACTGCAAATACGCCGGTTTGCAAGCGACTGGAATGAGCCGTCAGTGGTCAAGTCATGTTTGATTGCTACTGTATCCGGAGCTTAAGTAACCACAGTGTGCACAAATCTATTTTCACTATTCGTTTATGGAATGGTTCCTGTATGAACATGCAATCTTGTTGAATTAGAGACAAAACACAACTAAACTGTTCCTAGAAGTCCCTGGTTTGCACCCTTTACAAAACAGGAAACAATAAAAAAGAAATAAAACACACACCACGCACAGGTAACGTTCTTAATTTAAAAAACACACTGTAAATACTTTAATTGCAGAGTAACCAGCATGCATCCTGAGCCTGCCTGCCTGCTTTACACTCTCCCTGAACGAGAGGCTGTCATTTAAACAGTGCAATAAAACAACACCACAGCGACTGTACAGCATGTGGTAGCTGAGGATACAAACGTTTTAGACAGAGATGCAGAACGGATTAAATAACAGACTGCGACTCCAGTAACCCTCCGGCAACAGTTTCTATTACAGTCCGAGATAGTCACTGCGCGAGCAGCGATACCCTACGCAGCCCTGAGCACCTGCTGCACGAACCCGCATTGGACAGACGCGTCACCTTTCAGGGTTACACTCTGCATTCCGCTACCTGACTTCGGAGGAAACACTTGAATACACCTTGCAAAGACATGCATGCGTCTTTCAATTTGGGCAAGGAATAGACTTGGTGCTTTTGCATTGCTTATCTCCAAGACAATTATAAAGGAATATGCCAAGGCTTGGTCTTCAGATCTGTCCGTTGCGAAGCAGCTGGCACCAGTATACCACACACACCTAGGAAAGCAATGCAAAGCATGTCAAGCTACTAAAAAAATAAAAAAAGGATAAACTTGTTTAACTACAATACAGCCTCTACACAACTCCACCCATAAACTGTAAATAAGATAGAGGTGGAAAGCATGACATCTGTTTACAAAACAGCTCCTCTAACAGGAGCACTGCAGCTCCACGCAGAGAACGAACCTGCTCCAAAGATGCTTCTAACAGACTGCTTACTGGGAAGCCAGGTAGGTCACAGCCAGATACAAATGGTTTACATGGTGTTAACTTTGCCCTAAAGGAATGGTTTCAAAGCATGCTGTACACTAGTAGAAGCAATTAAGAGAATGTTACCTGAAGACATCAACTCTGTCCCTGATTGAAGGACATGTATGCATATTTGAGGTTTTACACAAACTTTTTTTTTTTTTTTTTTAAACTTCAATGTGCACCTAATCATAAAGCCGCGTTCACGCGTCGTGCAGCAGGAAGGAGGTTTATTTGCACTGAGCCACCGCCCATTTAACAATGAGTCAGGAAGTACAAACAAGCTGTATTGGGACGATACTGGGCAGAATGCATTTAAGGAATTAACCATCATCAAGGTACAAAAGGGTTAATAGTGAAGCTAGACCCAGAACTTCGTAACAGTACGAGTTACTGCATTTCAAACAGATCCAACAGAGTGAATCGCAGGACCTCCGACACACTACATCTGTGCTGCTGCAGTATACACAGCATCAACCTGGATCACGTTTTGCACCTGAAGGTGAATGTTTTATTAAAGTGAGCAAGTTTAAAATCAGTGTCAGAGAGTCAACGCTCTGGACTTCAGCGTGACGTTGGTCACTAAAGACAAACAGTGCAGGTTGAACCACAAGGCATCCCTTTCTAAAGCCTTGTCAGTTCTGTACTGCTGAATAAACCCTTCAACACTCATCAGAGCATTCTGCCAGCGACTCAGCTTTAGTGTCTACAGCCAATCCAGGCAACGTTTAGATAAGTCAGCATAGTCCATAATTTATAAAAAAAAAAAAAAAAAAAAATCACGTGCTTTCAGCATCCACATCAGTCAGGATTACCTGAGCTTGTAATGTTTTGTACGATTTTGCATTTAAACAAATAATTCACCAACCACGGTTTTCATGTTCTGCAACTACAATTTATGGTTTGAAACAAAGCAAGGTCACTTTAACTCAAAACCTGGGTGTCGATTATGCAGAGATGCTGTAGTGTTGAACGCACCACGTTTCAGGTTAAACAAGGTGATCAGAGTCGACATGTTCACCACATCAGAGCCCTTCAGCACTGAAACTGAGCTAGAGCCCAGCTTTAAAACTGTGTTCTGTTTTTTCCCCTCCCTCAACAGGTGCTCAAAATACTAGGATCTAAAATTCACCAACATGCCAGCTGTTTGAGTACACCCCCCACAAAGACCAAGCTAAACTTTCACAACGCACTGCAGAGCCCCTCAAATCCAAAAGGAGTCTTTCATTAAAATGATTAATTTAATCATTCTCTCTTGTGCATGACGTGTATTTGACCCATACATTTGCGCAGCTTAACTATTAGAAAGCCTAAACTGGAAAGGACACACACAGCATGCTCTGCCACTACAGAAACACAGCACTCCCAGGACCTTGCGCTAACAGACTGCAGTGTTGTGCACAGAATCTAACTAGCAGTTACACAGCGAGTTAGCACGCTCGCTATTCCCTTACAGCGACAGCTTCATTCTGCATACAGATCGATAGGGCAGAAACTTATTTTTAAAACTACAGCACAAGCGATCACTCGTGAAAGCATGTCATATTATTGCAACGTGATAACGCACACTCTCTTTAAAACCCTGTATGTTTAAGGTTTGAAGCTGCATTTTGTCTGGTTGGGGTAAGTATACCTGAAACAGCCAGACCAGGCGACACGTGGGTGATACTTCTAAAATTACAACCGGGCAACGAGCAGCGGTGCGAGACTTCAAAATGCACCACGTCTTGTGTGACCTACAACGATTACTAAAGGTCTCCTTCACATAGCTATAGTCCACCGGGCCTAACTCCTACACCTCACCCAGTCAGCAAACTGGGATTTTCCGTTCCCAGTAAACGCGACATAGCGTTAAGAGTTTTAATAAAGCGAAAACGTTAAATGGTTAACAAAAAAAATAAATTAAAAAACGTCATTATTCTCGCTGCGCGGGCATACGACCTTGGGTGTTGAATAACGCGAGGGTCAATCCATCCCTCAGTAAAGCTCAAAACACCGGCATATAAACTGCTCGGTACCGTCAAAACCAACATAAAAGCTACAAGCTCAGCTGCTTACGGGACGGCTAATTACAAAAGACGGACAAAAACGGCAACACCAAAAGCCTGACTTGTTAAAACGAGACAGCAAACTGCAAAGGCGCTGGTGTTCGGTTTACTCCGGCATGCAAAGTACTGCAGATATTAGCATTCGCTTACAGCAAAATAAACGACTTATTACAACAAAGGGCTCGTATAACTACCGTTGATTCTTTATACCAGTGCATACTACACGTTTTCGGGAGATGTATATATATATATGCGTTTAATATAAAAGATAGCGCCGTTACACACGACACAAGGGATCCAGTCCCGCTACAGACAGTCTACGCAAACTGCAAAAGCACACCGCGAAATCGAGAACATATTTTAAATCTCTCAATTGCATGTCACCAAACATATTTACCAAAATCAGATTCAAGTGCAAGTGGTAAGGAAGAAAAAAAAAAAAAGGACAGACAGCTTGGGCAAGGCGCAAGCTAGGCCGCACCAGCGGTGCACGCATCCCTCCATCACTTCGCTATTATTACTACCACTAGACCTGTAAAAAACAGCTTGGGTAGCACTACTGGGAAAACACGACCTTTCTCGTTAAATCCACCGATATCGAGAATCCGCTGCCCAGGGCCCAGCGAAACGGCTTCAGACGCCACCAAATGTGCGGTACCCGCTCCCAATTCGTATCCATAGAGGCATTGTACGCTAGCTGAATCCTCACCTGTGCTTTCCTTTGTGGTGGTGGTGACTCTGTCTCATGCAAGTTTCACACTGTCACTGCACTAACATAAGAACAGCACTCAAAAAGTTGCGTGATATTATTGCCATTTCAGTCTTGCAAATTCTCAAACCCAACCTCCAGCGTGCTCGTGTTTATATAAAACAATGAAAATAACTAATTCGGCTTTCCTGCCACACGCCACAACAGAGAGACGTACGTGCGCACGCCAGCAGTCGTAGTGGAGTCTGAGTGCACGTATTTTTGAAAGCCAGTTTCGTTTTCCTTGTTCAGTTCCCTGCATGGCTCTACTAATAATGCCAGGCTTTGCCATGCATGTGGAATTACTCGTCCCGGCGCTGCTAGGAACACAGCCCCGCCGCTAAACAACTCCCCCCCGGACTCCAGTACAGCTTGCACGCCTCTAGTGCAGCCATTGCAGCTTGACGTTAATGGTACTTACTATAGTGTTCGCAACTCCACTGTAAAATTGTGCACAATGTTATAATTCAGCTGCACCCCTCACAACCAGAACAGCTCTCACTCCCCACGTGCTGCAGCCCGAACACTGAGACTAAAAACAGATACAACAGCTGATCAAAACTCGCGAGAGCGCCCGGGGCAAGCGGGTGAGTAACGGGGTGACGTCAACGCGCAAGGCTTTCATCGAGCGGAACGGAACGCTGTGAAGACGCACGCCTTCGCTCACCATGTTGGCTCATTACATGCGGTGTAATGCGACGGACGGGGAGCTCTCCGTTTGAGCCACAATGGCGTTAGTTTCCGGCAGAAGAATCCATGCTGTCGCGTTGCTGAGAGCGCTTGAAGTGTTTATCTTCTTTGACACAGAGATAGGGACCGTTCCACCCCAAATCTTTGTTACAGACCCTGACTGTACTAAATTATTAGAGAGAGGGGCAGGGAGGGATCTTTCCAAATATGGGGAACTCAGACCTGAACTGTCAAACTGCACACAATCATATACACATATTTCATTGCGCAGAGGTCAATAAGGACAAATGCCTTACCATCCTGCTCACTATTTGCTATGTCTGTCACATTTGGTGCAGAACAGCAGGCTTTGGACTCTTGACCGGAGGGTTGTGGGTTCAATCCCAGATGGGGGACACTGCTGCTGTACCCTTGAGCAAGGTACTTTACCTAGATTGCTCCAGTAAAAACCCAACTGTATAAATGGGTAACTGTATGTAAAAAAGAATGTGTAAAAAATAATGTGATATCTTGCAACAATTGTAAGTCACCCTGGATAAGGGCGTCTGCTAAGAAATAAATAAATACACAGCAGAACTGAAATCCACATGTCTGTCCCATGGTTTGATTAACTTAATGACACTACACTGGGAAGAGTTCCAGTACTGGAGACATTGTTTATTTTCACACACACCACCCAAAAAGTCTTAATCCCACATCCTTACATAACTAAACACACGACGCTTGTTAAAAACTAAAGTCAAAACACTCTTTAGCAAAGTGCTGGCCCTGGTTCTGTTTTCACTCCGGGAAGCCTGGTAGCTACACAAGAACTCTGTTATGATTCAGAGGGGGGAGGGGATTAGGTAGAGAAACATTTACAGGATATTAATTCAGATTCCTGCAACTCTCCCCCCTCCCCATGTCATCTCAATCTCCAGATTCTCTCCTAACTGGAGATACTGCAGGAGGGCTATGGAGCCCGACAGACACTTCACTGTTGCTGTGGAAAGACTCATTCACAGCAGAGCAACGAAACCTATCAGTGGTGTCGCTCTTATTATGGATATCCAGTGGCACACGTGTGCAAATCAGACAAGGGAGGGAGTGAGTGTGTGCGCGTGTGTGTGTGTGAGTGTGTGTGTGAGTGTGTGTGTGTGCTCCCACCTCATGCCACTGTACTGTACTGTGATTCAAGATGTACAGAACCACACACACGTATCGCTTGATAACAGGTTCAATTTACATTTTACTTCCAAAAAAAGGAATACATCCATAAAAGGGGGGGTGGGGACGATGAGAACACCACATTTCTTGAACAATGATTTCTACAATGGTACCTACGATTAACAATTCAATTGAGATTTAAACAGCAGTTTCCTTTCTCCTGCTCACAGACACTTGTCTTACAGTATTAACAGGATTGGATGGTGGGGGTGTTTTTTTTTTCTTTCTGAAGGTAACATTTCTCAAGGTTAGGCCCAAAATGGGAACAGTAAGTTTATCATACACAGTGTGAGTTTATAATACACAGCAATTTTATATTCTACTGTCTGTTCTTTCTTGTTTTAATGACATAGTATAATGCAATGGATGGAAGGGGGAGAGAGAGAGAGAGAGAGAGAGAGAGAGAGAGAGAGAGAGAGAGAGAGAGAGAGAGAGAGAGAGAGAGAGAGAGAGAGAGAGAGAACATTACTAACACTAGAATAATTACATTTGTATGTTATACATGTACAGCAAACTAACTGCTTTACAAAAAAAAGCTAAATAATACAATTTATCATCACATGTATTTACAGTGTAGTAAATATACCTGTCAAATTTTACACAAAAAATATTTACAAAAGGTGAACGTACTGCATTAAAAAAAAAGAAAAAAAAAAGTGTGGTCAGCGCTCAAAAGGTGACTGCTTGCGGCAAAGTCTTTGTTTTGCATAACCTCAGGCAAGACGTGCCGAATTTGAGTTCATTAAAACCTAGAAACTAAGTCTGTGACTGCAGTTATGAGTAGTGCAATACTAGGCCCTACACCAAGATGCGGGATGGATCTGCCTGTCCTGATACTGAAAGCAGGGGGGGTGGTCTTATTAAACCACATGAAGGGGCGAGCGAGTAAAGCATCCTCCTTCCCAAGATGACATCGAGGTGACAGAACTCACCTCGGAGACAGAACACGACACCGAATAATGGAGAAACGCATTGATCAGGAGTTCTCAAGAAGAAGTGAGAAAAAAGTTTTGTTTTTTTTGTTTTTTAATTGGTTCATTCTAGTTTGGGGTCACATAAAGTTTAAAATAAGTTGTGTCTACAAAACACACCGCTTCAGGTGAATTGCTAATTATTTCCACGCTGAAATTGAACAGGTCTGTTAACAGATCTGCTTCAACGCTTACTCGGAATCAGTCACTCCTCACCTGGGCCCCACATGTTAGACCTGCTTTGGCCTCTTTTAAATACTATACAGACGAGAAGACGCTTACATGAATAACACTAGATTTGCTTAACACTAATATAATACTTTGCCCAATTGTCCTATATTTATTTATTTTACAATTCAAATACAAGGTAAAATCTCTGTAAACAAAACTAACTCTTTTGTTGAACATTATATTAAACACTGGTCCATTCCCATTTTGTTTTACCCTGTGGGCTAATGATTTATTTATTTTAATTAACACCACGGCACCAAATATAGAAATAACACAACCCCTTTTTGTACATTTATGATAGCACTAAGCCGGTCTGCCATTAAACCGGGCACCAGTGTTACACTCTGGCTAACTGCAGTCATAATATCCAAAATCAATTCAGAAAGTTGCGTCTTTTTAATTCATGTGTTATAATAAACCCATCACTTGTGCCCGGTATTGTTTTAAAACAGAACTGTGACTGCCGCATATTTGTTAAGCTGCAGTTCCGTACAGGCAGCCGTGTCTGACGCAGGGTTTCTTTTGCGGCAGAATTCGCCGAGCTTCGCATCGTTTCAGTCACACCATACCGCCTCTGAACAGCCAGGCGGAAACCTCAGCAAAACCAGAATCGGTTCTGACTGATGCAGTCTGATGTCGAACTACACTTGCAAGTAGATTGCGTTTCAATGAAGTAAGGAGTTTCTATAAACAAACAAACAAACAAAAAACAAAAGTCCACAATACCCTGTTACTCTATTACTCTACACCGGCCATGTTTAAATAGGGTCTCTAATTTCGCTAACCTGAACGCTACCCTTACAACGATCCTCAGGGAAACCTGCATGCTACTCAATACTAATACAGAGGATCCTGAAATCGGTACTTTTTTTGTGTGAAATTCTACATTATTTTGGCAAATTGTTTGCATATTATGATTGTATCCATTGTTTTCGTACTGGACGACTGTAAACAAATTAAACGTTTTTTTTAATGTTTTTTTTTTTTTTTTAATCAATAAAATAAAGGCATTTTAATATTTACAAGTTCACGTTATTATTCCTAGTGTCTTGTCATAAGTCGATCTTTGCGAAATAATGCTAACGAAAAAAAGAAGTTCTTCAACCTGACTATTCTACTATACCGGGAAATTGCAATCTAGCTGTAGAATATTGGTTATTGTATAGTTCTTTATATTTTTTATTTTAATACCATTATAGGATGCATTTCATTCCGTGGAACACAAGTCACTCTACAAACCCTACCTGTCCTGACTATCCAAAGCAAGGCTTACTTATCTACAAATTACACACATTTCAAAATTCGCATTTTGAAAACCCTGATGAAGCCACACAATGGGCAGAAGAACCTATATTTATCTTATAATTTTTTTTTTTTTGTTTTCTTCTGATTTAACTAGTATAAAGTGAATGCACAGGGGGTCATTTTGCGCTACACTTTGAAACGATTTAAATATGTGATATAACTTCTAACAACTTCTAAAAGCCCTCGCATATCTCTTCTCCTGCAACCAGGCTCGGGGTCAACACCTTTATAAAATCAATTCCCAATTCCTTCACCGTGCGAAGCTCATTTTAACAGAATGCTGCGGATTGCAATTTCCATCAGCGATCTGTTGGAACTGATTAAAAGTGACTAGGAATTGGATCTGAAAAATGAACTGGAAATGGAATTGACCCCGCTTACGTGTAGGACCTTAGTGTTCCTAAATCAACAGAGATCTGCCACGCCCACAACTTGTGATATTGTCTTCTGCTTTGTACGGCAGAACCCTTAACTTTGCAGCAAGTTCCACAAAACATACACCACCAGCTATTTTAATTTAATGCTGAAGGCCTGCCATATATATATATATATAAATATATCTTTTTTTTCTTGATTTTCACTTAAAGTTCAATCTCCAAACCGTACCTGTGGTTAACCTGCTTATCTTACAGTCCAAAACATTAAACAAAACGTGTGTTCATGAGGCTACTTCTTGCCGATCTCTTAGCTCTCCTCCTCCTCATTGTATTTTCACTTCAGCAAGGAGAATGCACACCCCAGGAGGGTCAGGCCTTCTCCTGTTACTCCACTGTGTCCCACCATAAAGAAAGCCACTTTGCCGTTTTAAAAAAAGGGTGCAAATATTTTCACTTTTCTTTTCCTTTTTTTCTTAACACTTTTTTCGTTATTATAAAAAGGCAAAAATGATAGAAGCAACAAAAAAAGAACTAACGAATGGCTTCCTTTTTTTTTTTTTTTAAAGACATCTGCTGCAGTGCTAAGAATTTCAGTGTTTTCTTCCAGCTTAAAAAAAAAGTGACATTTTATTACCTAAATTGATATACTTTAACTAAAACCTTCTTTTTCTTCTAGAATGCTTCGGAAACACTGGCTGTCTTTAAAAAAAAAAAAATACAAATAATAATATTAACAACAATAATAATAATAATAATAATAATAATAATAATAATAATAATAATAATAATAATAATAATAAAAAAACGGCTTTAAATTCAGGCAGTTCTTCAATAATGTTGATCGTCAGGCAACTTGGCTGACTTGACGGGAGAAATAATAAAATAAAAAACAACCCACGAACGAACAAAAACCGAAAGTGCATCTGGAGGTGTAATAACACTTGTTCACACAATCTTCTTAACGCTGGGGCGCTTGAAACTCCCGGCGCTACGTTGCTTCTGGACTTGGCTTGCGGACCCGTGCCTCGTCCGCCCGCTGTTCGTGTGCCCGGTAGATGGAGAAAGCTCCACGTTTTCCTTGTCGATTCCTGTTGACGGGAAACACATGTTACACATACATCTCTATGCAATAGCGCCCCCCTCTTGCACGTAGCGGTATTAAGCTGAGTTAAAGAGTAACTGTGAACTGGACTACATGGTTTTGGAATCCCAGCTCCCTTTTTGGAAATCGATAGTTTTCTATGAATGAATCCTTGCAGTTTTGTTTAATTTGTGCCGTTCCTCAAACGAGGCTGACTCAGCCTGACCTAAACTAGCTTTACCTGGAATTTGAATAAATCCCCTTTAACATCTTCAAAATGGATGGGGTATTAGAAATTGGATTTAAACACAATTCTTAGTATTCTCACAAATCCATTAGCATCTTGAGAAAGTATCGGGGGAAGACCAATTCACTTCCTGTGCATCAGGTATTAGGACCCCCGTCTGAACCTCACACTCAGTCAATGAGGACCCAATGGGCTCTGTTTCACAGGAAGTCACCTTATTGTGTGGAGGCGGGATGAACAGGCTTCACTGCACTCAAAGTGAAATCAAATGTCTGGGAAACTAAATCTACAACAATATCACAAAGGCCCTAATGTGAGAAGGGATTGGTTATTCCCCTCTTAATTTATGATGGCTCCTGTGCAGTAAATATGGTTCGAAAAACTACATTAAAAAACACCACCCAGTCACAACAAATCACAATATAAAGCCATACAAACAAACACCACTAGATGGCACTGCAGACACATGCGGATGGCTAGCAGAGGCTGACCTCCCAATGCTGCATAATAAACCTGGAACTAGCATCTCATCTCAGATAAACATCAATAAACAGTGCTGTAAAACATCAAGAATCTCACTGAGCCCCACTCGTCAGCACTGCTCGGACGGGACAGCTAGACACAAACACTTGGTGTGGTTTGCTAGAGGTAAAAAGGTTAAATCAAAGGAGTTTCTCTCAATTTAACACCATTCACTGTTATTTTTGATCTTCTGGAATCAGCAAATAAAGCACAAGCCTTTTGCTGCATTAATAGTATTGCACTCGTTGCAACGTGGAGAACAATGGAAGCTGGCCTCAGGAGTACTGATGGAACGGGAGAGAAACCAGCAATCAACAAACTGACACGGAAAGACAAACACGCTACAGCAGGGTTCAGAAGTGTAAGCGACTCGACCATTGTCTTCTCTGTGCACACGTACGCACCCAACACCTGTTAATACCACGGTTAAGAAAGTGGAATTAGCCACGGGGCTGCAGAGGGGAGCCCCTCCCGGGTGCAAAGATTTTTCTTTTGCATTTGCAAACTGAAGAGGAAACAGACTCACTCAGTGAACCACAAAAGGGAAAAAATACATTATTTTCTTCTGAACTGAACAGGAAGCCATGTCTCTGATTCTATTTGCATGCAGGCTCATCTGAAATCATGAAGCAGCAATATCTAACACAATTACCCCTAAACTAAATGCAGTTTGCATTCATGCTCATCTCCACTCCCCCAATCATAACATTTAATTAACAAGCACCAATCTTGGGACAAGGGAAGCCAAAATGATCTGGCTTTTTAGGGAACAGTACTCCCCATCTAATCATCCAAGCATACAGGAATGGAAATAACAATAATAATAACTCCTATTGCATTAGCAGTTTCACCCATTCCAGGTTTTACTACCACCTTGGATTAGTGTACATATAGGTAACAAGCTCAGGTGTGTCTTACTAAACTCGTGGTAATAACAGGAATGGATCAAACTGCTGTGCAATGGGAGTCTTATTCCCATCCTCGGCATATGACATTTCTTACACATACATTATATATATATATATATATGTAGATATATATAAATTACTGTACCTGTATTTAAAAATGCATTATTCAAATTTCCCAGACATTTATCCCTCAAAAATATTTATGACTAAGTTAAGTACGGTGCAGTGATTACAACTAACATAAAAGACCCTCTCTTAGCCCCTTTTCATAGAGCACCGAGTGTCTTTCTGCATGCCTATTTGCACCCAGCGCCCACAGATGCTGTTCACAGACATGAAAACGGTCAGGTCTGGGCTATTTCTAGGCATCCTGCATTTAGTAAAACCCTTCAAAGTGTCAGCAGCTTGTAGTTTCGGTTCATGCAAAGCACTTTTTAAAGACGCAACATGCTTTTTAAAAGTCATGTGCAGGAACGTTATCTACGCCACACACAAAGAAAACAGGTACCAAAAAAAAAAAAAAAAGAAAAATGATGGATCGCGCTGGACAATGTAACAAACTGTCCAATACTTTACTAGCTCAGTATTCTCTGTATTGTACACTCGTTAATATGTGCATGCAATGCTGCTGGCCCAGGTTTCATAAACTAGCAAAGCCGATTCATTTTATAATTCTCCCTATTTAGAGATTTCTTAAACTTTCACTGCTCTTTTCATGCACGTCAAGGCGTTTTGCAAAGCAAATCCATGTGGAAGCAGCGAGCAGAGACTGTAGAAGGCACACACTTCAGCCAGTATAAGCACAGCCACTGCAGAGTAATGTTTAGTTCCTCAGTTTCAATCAGTGCAAGTCTGGAACCACAGGCCAAACTGAAAAACACTCAGTCCAGAAGCCACAAGGTAAGAGTGCAGGGATGGAAATAAGACTCCTGTTGCATAGCAGTTTCACTCTTTCCAGGTTTTACTACGAGCTTGATTAGCCACAGTGTATCGGTAACACGCCCAGGTGTGTCTTATTAAACTCATAGCAAAACCAGGAACGGATCAAGCTGCAATGGGAGCCTTATTCCCACCCCTGGAGCGAGTAAAAAACATGCTTTCAACACATCTCAGACAACAGATTTTCAACACATCTTTACATTAATATACATAACACTGTGTGTTTACAGCTTTTACTTCTGAAGTCTTTTTTATTTTTTTACCAACAGTCAATGCAAACACAAGGAAGTGTTTTAAAATGGGTTGCATAAGATGGTGCTTGTCCAGCCAGGTGTGTGTCAGTACTGTCCCTGGGGGTCCAGACTTCTTAAATCATCAATTACTGTACGGAGAGCTTAACAAGCCATGACCTCGTGCAACTATGAAGAAAATAAAGAGAGTACCTGGATGGGGGGGTGGCTGCATGAAAACGGCAGATTTAGAGCAAGGCAGAGAAGCTTCACAGACAGAGTGAAAGAGGAAACAAAGTGAATGACCATGAGGAACAAAACAGAAAAACAAAGAGATGAGAAAAAGGGCAACATGGTTTAAAAAAAAAGAAAAGTAACAAAAAACAATGTCATTGTTCATGAAAGCTAGAATCATTTCTTGTTGTGATAACATATATTTTAAATGTGCACGATCTTGTTGTACAAGTGTGTTGAAATAATTTTGCATCGATTTGGAGTATAGTGCGTTTGATTTTTTTGCTCATTCACACTGTTGATGCGGCCAGTGAAATGAAATTAGTACAGTGTTATCAGCCATTTAACACTGCACTGCCACATGACAATTCATTTAAAAAATATTAATCCTGAACAAGAAATGATGCTAATAAACCAGGCTTGCATGTTCCATTTTTGTTCAACATTAGCAATATATATATATATATATATATTAAACATTTACAAAACAATATTTGGAAATTGTAGATTTCACTTTGATTTTCTTTTTTAAATCCATTTTAAAAAGGAACTGTTTCCTTTTTATTAAATTAAATTAAATTTATTACTGTTATTAAATTTTGAGCTTTCGTAATATACAGTCTAGTTTAAAATAAAAAGAAGTAAAAATAAAAAGCAAATTAGAACAAATATCAAATCTATTACTATGCAACATAAAGAAAACATGAAAAACGTAAAAAAAAGTTACCACTAAAAACAGACTATAGGCTACTCAGGGCTCAATGGCCACTATAGCGCTATAGTTGTCATTTATACCAGGCATTTTCAGGGACACCACATCAGATGACCTCAACTGGGGGAATGTTGGGGATCGTCTATAAACTATACAGCTCAACCACAGCAGCACCAGCCCAGACGAGAGAGAGAGAGAGAGACCACAGACAAAAAAAAAACAACACAAAAACAGAAATTAAGAACAAAACGAAATGTTCAGGTCATACACAAACAAAATAAAAGATAAATAAAAAGGTGGCAGGAGGACACAAAGAAAGAAATTTAAAAGTAGAAAAAAAACCAAAAAAAAGCACGTACTGTACTTTTAATCAATCGCATTATCTAGAACACGGGTAGACAAATCCAGTCCTTGTGTGTGGCACACAGTCCGGGTTTAAGTTCCAGCCAGACCCTAAAAAAGTATTCAATGGATACAAATAAAAAAAAAACGAAGACAGATTTACATATGTCAAACTTGACATGCATGCACAGTACAGGCCAGTTATGTGCAGTACAACAGAAAAAGATTTATTCAGGATCTGGTTGGAACAAAAACCTGTGCTGTCTACAACACCCGAGGACCGGAGTTTGTTCAAACAGCGACCTGACTGAGATAAATGTTCCTTTAGCAGCCATGCACCGGATCTTTGTTCTTCCAGTTTAACATCATAAGTGTGTTTAGCGCCAAAGGGTAAAGGAAACAAGCCTGTTGGCATTCCCATCAAGTATAGCAGTAACCCTCACTCATGTGCGAGTGTGTGTTAATGACCAGGCACCTGGTGTTTGGTACGGTATGATAATGTGATGGTAAAACTCTCCATACAAAGTCATGTATAATTTTGCACGCTTGATGAATCCTCTGTGCCTGCCGTGAAACAGATGCAAGTCTAACTAATGTGCTTTAATTTTACAGTCTGTTAATGATTAGAGATTAAAGTCTCTCAGGGGGGACGAGTGAAACAACAAGTTCTGATTGCAGATTTGGGGATGATAAAGAACACAGTTACTAGTAATATAGTCCAGGTTTATCCCTCAGCAAAATAAAAATGAAAAGTCATAATAATAATAATAATAATAATAATAATAATAATAATAATAATAATAATAAGCATTTTCCTTAATAGCACTGTCCTTTAAAAGAATGAGAGGCATCCGCAGTAACTGATTCCTGTGCTGTAGGTCACAGTTTGAGTTACGACTGCTGGAGTGAATCTGGCCTACAGCACAGGAAGTGGATGTATATCAGGAAGCAACTTTTAACCCCTCATAAAAAACTTACAAAAATAGTCTCTGCCTTAATACGCCTCCATCAATGTATGCTGACATTGACACCAGCGCAACCTGCTTGCTTTGACTTTCTTCCCAGCTGTAAGCCGGCTGATTAAAACGAGTTACTAGAGGAACTAGCGCAGAGTGTGTGAACGAGCCCTCGCCCTCCTGACCTGGGGAATGCTGGGAAGTAGCGAGTGAGGTCATGGAATTGGAGAGGTTGAGGTTGGCCGTGATGCTGAGCTGGCTCTGCACAGGGGGGGGGTAGGGGGAGGTGGGCGTCCGCAGAGACTCCTCGCTCGTCTCCTCGTCGATGCCTGGCAGGTAGGTGTCGATCAACGCGTCCAGGAACTTCACGATGAGCTCCGCGTAGTCTGGAATCTGCGTTTGCTGATAAATCACAGAAAAAGAAACGGCTTTGAACAACTAACAGCGTTTGAAAAAAAAAAAAACACTGTCATGCTGTAGAGATGTTATCATGAAACAAGACTGCTCAAACTTAACAGTACTATTAAGAAGCTGAATGAAAGGCTTGTTACTGTATATAGGATGTTAAACACGCAAGTCAATATTAAACAAATTTAAGTCATACCTTAGAGAAAGGACCAGCAAACCGCCATAACCCATTGAAACCAAAACCTGAAATTGAAATAAAAAATAACAACATAAATGGGGCACATTAACAAGCAGACCTTCAAAGAGCAAACCAGGATGAGCAATGTGAGAAGGCTACAGTGTGCTTGGACTGCACATTCATACCAGAGCATGTGGGCAAAAAAAAAAAAAATTACAAAACTACATCCAGAATATGATCTTGCGTGTCCACCGCAACAAGAGAAATTTAGGTTATTAATAAACCTTTTCAAAAATCAACAGAAAACAGCACTTAATACCAAATGATCTTCAGAACAAACAGGAAAACAGACAGGAAGGACGGCCACTGTGCTCATTCAATTCTATATTTGAACCTAATGCTCAGAGACTCTGGATCCATGAAATACAAAACCCTGCTGCCCGAGCTCTTACTTCATCAGCTTTGCAGCCACAGAATCATGATGGCTGTATGTTTTGCTCAGTAGCGGTCTGCATGCATACATTGTGCATTGAACAGATAGTTACTTTGTAGGTACGATGGCTGGTACTGTGGTGGGGACTCCTCATGGTACACTACGCTTTGCACAATTCCGTGGATGGGATTCAGGAGATTGGGGTCTTGGCACAGTGACAAGAGGGTATTTATCTTCGAGTCCAGCAGGTTGTGGCTGAAAAAACAAAACAAAAGAACACATACATAAAAAATGGTTTTAGAGTGGCTGCATTGAAAACACTGAATTGTACAACAAAAAAAACCCACAGCACTTTTTTTTTGGTTTTGTTTTCAATAGCCACAAGAGGTTCTAGTTTTATAAATAAATATGAATGTGTTGCTCATGTCTCATAGGGTTATTTAAAGGATGGCAAACCTGCTTTAAGAGGGTGGCTCACAAATGATCATTACTGCAAAGCACACCTACGGTTCATTTACACTTCTCTCTTCTGATCAACGCTGATAAACGCACTGGATTTTACCAGCGATTGACTGCAAATTCTTTTCAAACAGGCAGTTACCTCCCCCCCCCACCCCCCGGAGAGACAAAGCCGTTTCACTCCATCCTTTATGAACCAGATCGAGCTAAATCAGACACTTTAATCTTAAAATGACATCACTGTACGGGTGATGCCACCATCTGCAAACTGCAGATGCATTTTAGCTCCAAACCACTGCAACATATTGAAAGACAACATGAGCTCGTGTATGAGAGTATGGTATGGAACTACTGAGTGGTCCTTATGCCAAACATTTCACAACGGTCTGTTTAATATTCTATCATTTTTTTTTGTCTGACTTGCATGATGCTTAATTAATCGTCACATGCGGTTCACGTTTATTTCCGTGCGTGTGCACGCAAGTGTATTTATACTCATGCTGAAATTACTTTGGTCGCTTCTCGAACATACACATTTAGAAAGTTCCCCTTCTATCTATGCATGGGTAATGATTACCAGATACATTTCGGTTATCTTGCTGGCCTTTCTGGGTCACGGTGCTCCAATACAACAGGCACTTACACAACTGGAAAGACTTTTGGGAAGACAACACTAGCTTCAGCTAAATATTCATAGAGGATCCTCTGGTCAAACTCGTCTGTAGTGTATTTTACCAATGTGGCCTGAAAGAGACAGAAAGAGAAAATGATTAAAGCCTGGATAGGGGGCACACGATCTCATGATGCACAGAGAAGCACTGCCACATGCTTGAACAATGTAGCTGGGAAGGAACTCAAGCATGTCTTGTAAACTACATGCATTGAGAAAAAGCATCCTATTCTTACAAGGACAGTGAGCAGCAGAGCCTGAGTTTTGGGGTCAGTCAGGACCTCCTCATCCAGAAGCACGTTGGACTCCGACACAGATACCTTCCGCAGGTGAGGATGCTGCTGAGAGGCGGCTATTCTTTGGGTCTCTGTGACGGGGAAAAGAACATGCAAGACAAGCACACTGTCAATGTGGCTCGTATTTAATAATCTGTAACACTGATTCTACTGCACTGCAATTAGGATGCCTGCACAGACAGAACCCTCTTAGCTGCTACATCATCCTGCTCTTCACTCCAGAGTGCTCAGTCTCCATACATGCAGCACAGACCACCAGTAAAAAGAACCGCCCGTTTTATTTCTACAAGCCAGCAATATTCCTGAACCACTGCACCTAACCTTTATAGCTGTGGAATCAGAGGCACGACAGGCTGAGGCTGGAGTTTTTGAAACACAAAAAGCAGTTGTTTAATAGACGATGAAACGCTCACCTATTTCATAATCGTTTTCTGCTACTCTCCTCATTTTGGGAGGTGTGGTGATGCCAGATTCGATCTCTGGTCTCTTTGGTGCTTTAGTGTCTGAAATCAAGTGGTCAAAGCTCTTCCTAGTGCCTATAAAAAAAAAAAAAAAAAGATGGGTTGTTTATTTTCAACGGACCACACAAAACATAATAAAATGAAAACAGCATTTTTTAAAACTTGAAATCTGCTTGCTTATAGAAGTAAATATAACGGTTCTTACCGAGTAGCTTTTTAGTGTTTGCTTGGGACGGCTGGCCCATGTCCAGGCTCATGGACTTGCGGGTTCTGGGGCTGATCTGCCCCACGGTGGGATAGTTTGCAACCAGGTACCGGTCCGAGACTTTGGGAGAAGCCCAGGGCTGGCTCTCCCTTAGTGTCCTGGGAACACAGCACAGGCAAATCAGAAACACTGCATTCTTTATACTGTACCCCATTTCCATTTACACAACTGGAAGAACTTTATAAATACGTATAAACCCTGTGAAGTCTCCCCCAATTAAATCACGTTTTCTAGTATTCCCATAAAACATCCCACGATACTTCCATAATGAAGCCTCTTCAGCTGTCTACGTTACCATGATGAAATCTGTGTGGGACACAGGCATGTTTCTGCCACTGCTAGCAGCAATATCAGGCGCTACTCGCAACATTCCCAGGTATTCAGAGATACATTTTTCAGTCTGTTGTTATGTTTTAGACTGTAGTGCTTGGCAGGCCGGAACCATGTTTTCAGGTGCTGGAAAACATACGAACCTACAGCTGGGATCAGTGTGATGCAAAGAGTACGTATCCATGGAAATGTTCTCCATGGAAATGTCCGATAACAACAAGGACTTCCTGTGCTTGAGGCTGCAGCGGCTCCGTACTTCCTCCGACACAGTCAGCAGGGCTAAAAACAAACAAAAAAAAAAACGAGAAGCGGGCATTCGTTATTGGCGAGAGGCGGCATCAGTCAAGCTAAGAGAAACCGCTTTCTATCAACCAGGTACCAAGACACGAGAGACAGTGCATGCACTCGGCAGGACGTCCTGTGTGAGCAGAGCAAAGCGCCGTCACTTAAAATAAGTTTGCACCTGCTTATGGACTTGCATCAGATTATGATTATTATTTGTTTATTTAGCAGACGCCTTTATCCAAGGCGACTTACAGAGACTAGGGTGTGTGAACTATGCATCAGCTGCAGAGTCACTTACAACAGCGTCTCACCCGAAAGACGGAGCACAAGGAGGTAAGTGACTTGCTCAGGGTCACACACAGTGAGTCAGTGAGTGAGCCGGGATATGAACCGGCGACCTCCTGGTTATAAACCCTTTTCTTTAACCACTGGACCACACCGCCTGCCCACAGATGTCAATTAACGTCAGTTAGTTTCATCCGACAAGGTCACAACATTTAACCAGTTATATCTGAGCTAATCTTTAATGAAGTCCTCTACCCCTGTTCATGATGTTGCAAAAAAAGTTTTTTTCACAATCAAGAGCAAAAAAAAAAAAACATTAACTGAAGAATTACAGCGCTAAGGCAGACGCGTCCTCCGACATCCACGAGTTTGAACAGAGACTAAAAGAAACTGAATAAATGAACGTTTCCCATTGAGTTTATCAAGTGTATAAAAACAAACCAGACACAACCCTGCTCTGACCTCACTCACCCGCAAGGTAGGCCACGCTCTGCGTGTTCACCTCGAACTTGTCACAGTTCAGGTGCTTTCCCACGAGTGCGAGCAGAGTGTGGAGAATCCTCACCGTCCGGGCTACTGTGGTGGGGGAGGGATGTCGGTACCCTGGGAGCACACACAAGTAACATATGTAAAGCACCGTCTCTTTATACTGCTCTTTGATTCACACATCAATAAAACAGTGAGATACTAAACACAATGAATTAGTGAAGGGTTCCTGATACAGGAAAGTATACTTGTTACTGTCAACGTAACCTTCCAATTGTGAAACATCAAGAGAGCCCTGTGCTTATACGAGATTGGATTTAAAAACAGTAATGAACACATTTCAGGGAGGGGAATAAGACTCCTGTTGCAGAACAATTTCACCCATTCCAGGTTTAAATACAAGCGTTTCTTATTAAACTCATAGTAAAACCAGGAATGGATCAAACCGCCATGTGAAATCGGGAGCTGTGATCAGTTGTGCGCTGCCACTCTGGGAATCTTTCCAGCTCTCTCACCTTTCAGCAGGTGTCCCACTAGTGCAAAATTGAAGTTAGAGTTAAAATTGAGGCCGACGAAATGATCCATCTGTTTGCAGTGCCATTCCAAAGGCTTCCTGATTTCCATGAACACCTCCTCTGGACTCTGGAATAAATCGGACAAGAGACAGGTAAACAAATGTGTCTTATAACTCCATAACCTCCTTAAATACCACACAGTGTCAAGCATCAGGCATCAACATACACATAGCATTGGGACTGCAGCCTGCTGTGCATCACTTGCAATGCTTTTTAATATACAGGGACCGGTGTGGGCAGTACTGGAAATGACAGAGGTTTCAGAACCAGGACAATTCCAGCAGTAAAGAGTTAATGACAAAAGTGGGCTTCAGCAGAATCTATATTCATAATGAACATACAACGCTTTCTTCCATTTTGTCATGCATTAGTCAAAACTGTATTAATAAACTACTTTGTATATCTGCACGTACAGAAATTAACCACATCTTCAATACTTACCAAAAGCACAGGAAGCACACAGGACCAGTGCTCAGTGCACACAGCAGGAGATTAAAACGCACAGGCAGTGAATAGACACAAGAGGACAGGTACCTTGTCGTTGAACACTCGGAGGCTGTCCAATGTGTGCAGGTTCTGTTCTAGCAGGGCTGTCCCGGCAGAGTACAGGTTCACTTCGTCAAGCTGCAGGACTGCAATGGCCACCCAGAACAGGGCTTTGTGCATGGGGGAGTCCTGCAAGCGATACAGGACAGACATCAGCGATTCAAAAACATGCATCCTGCCACACTGCAGTCAAGCTAATCATGCAACAGACACTATACAGAAGCACTGGGTCCCCGGGGGTAATAAACTGGGGTTAACGGCAAGGGTTATTAATTCATTTATTAATGACGCATCAAATGACATTCTGGAGCTACAACAGGAAAATCAAGTTGTTTTCTATTCAATTTTACCCACCCACTATCGCTACGCCACACAGCACACTACGCCATACAATTCAAGCAACTGGACAACACACAAGGAGAAGGAATATTAAAATTTGACCTGCAGGGGTTGGGTGCACTTCTGTTTCCGTACCTTGTTGAGAAGTGGCTGCAGTTTAGTCAGTGCGATTACGGTGGCCTCAATTAAAACCTGGCTGTTGTAGTTGTCAGGACCCTTTAAGCAACTCTCCAGCCCCTGAGAGACCGAGAAGAAGACCGAGAAGATTAGCTTCCTTACACAAATCAATACGTACAGTCGTATCTTATGGTAGAAGAGTGTCTTCTCCTGAGCAAGAGATCCCACTAGAGGTTCTGTCATCAACCAGGCAGGCTGGGATGCTAGACATGTTTCTGAGCTGGACTCTGGCCACCAGGGGGGTTTTAAACTGCTGAGGTTTTCAAAGTAAGCCAGGTTGTGATGACTGACACAGAAAACGATATAAAGGGAATCTGAACAGCCAGGAGAATACATTAGTTAAGGTAATCTCATTTCCATACCAAGTTGGTCTTTAAGAGCCCATGGGCAACTTAAATTGACTCAAACTGCAATGCAACTGGAGACTTAATGGCCTGTAACATTTTTCAGAATAAAACATGAAGTTATCCAATTACAGTCTGTGTGTTTCTCATGAATATGCAATGACTGGGAGGCAGTCCATTTATCCAGCCACAATGCTATGGGTTTAAAAACAACTCAGTTACAGGAAGGAGCAGTTCTGAGTAGTTTCTTGCTTGTGGTATATACTTAAAGTGATTTTATTTTCTCTGAACATTTGCCGAAAGCCCACTTCCTATGCAGCAGGTACTAGGAGCCCTCTGTGCAAGATACAGACAGAGTGGGAAGTTCAAGTGGGGTCACCGATAGCAGCACCTGCTCTGCAGGAAATGGGCTTGTTCCGCTGGGGCCTGAGTGAAAGTGTAAATGAAAAACAGACTTTTCAGGCCATTCCGCTAGTGAGAAAGTGAGAGAGGTAAGAACTTGTTTAAAATTTAAGGATTTCTCAAAACCGGCCCGTGGCACACCCTTTTCTCCAGCACATCTTGTCCTGCGTACAGATGTCTTTCACCGAGCATAGGGCACAATTCTAAAGCAATGCAAAAACAAGCAACTCTTTTTTTATGTTTGATAGTACAGGTATACTATAGTACTGTAAGTTCCATGTTTTTGTGTGATTTCTAATAAGCTGATATGTGGTGTGAAGGGCATCAGTTATTATAAGAGCCAGTATCAGCTCTCATCCAAACTGCCCAAGACCTTTTACACAATAATAGACACCCTACCCTCAACGCACTGTTCAATTGAGTGAGTGCACACTCAGGGGTGGAGTGCGCACTCAGGGGTGGAGTGCCCGCTCACCTTGCTGAGAATGCGGATGATCTGTTTGATCTGCCCATGGGACACCCTCTTGCTGATACAGCCGAAGACCACCAGGGCTCTAGGCTGCAGGGATGGGTTGTACTGGAATGCAAATCTGTTCACAGAGAGAAGCACGTCCACAAGGTTAACAGACTGGAGCATTGCGCTTGGCAGAATTAACGCAGGTGGGTGGAAATCTTTCACTTCATGCTCATAGTCAGATGTTATATGAACATTCAAGCGTGGAGCAAGTTCGTCACAATAAAAGGGATCTGTTTAGATAGAGCTGAAGAAATTATTTATTGTAGTTCCAAAAAGACAAAATACAACTGCAGCATATTAAACCAAACATGGATTTAAAAAGATCACACGACTGATATATATATACAGTATATATATATATATATATATATATATATACACACACACACACACGCACACACACATAGGAAATTTATACATACTTTTGTGCTAACTCTGTCCACTGGTCCAACCATTTGCACGTCGGAATGTCCCTCATACAAGCCTGAGCAAAGAAAAAACGACAATGTTAATTCCTTAATGTCGTACATTGGCTTTGTAGAGATCACCACCCCCCCCGTGGGTTTCCAGTGCCCCCCCCTCACCTCCATGATCTCCAGCAGGGCCTCAGTGACAGTCTCCAGCGAGGTCAGAGCGAAGGTCTCCCTCTCGTAGGACCCCGGAGAGAACGAGCGGTCCCGATAGCTCGAGCGGAAAGCGATGACAGCAGCCGACTTCACTTTACTGATCCCGAAAAGCAGGTAGAACTTGGGAAGAGAAAACTCAGTCAGGCTGAGCCTCAGGACTTGCTTGGTCTCCTCTGGAAGATAAAACACACAAAAAGAAGCGATCAGTTGTTTAAAAAGAAGAAAAAAAAAACCCACTGTGCTGTCCGGTACGGCTACAATCAGGGCTGGGGTCCTTTTTTTTTTTCAATTCCAATTCCATTTCAAATGCCTTTTTAAAATCAATTTCCATTTTAATCATTGGAATTGAAAAAAAAAAGGTTGACCCTATCCCTGATTGTAGCCATACCAACAGCACAGTACCAATCGCTTCAAATAAAGCTCAACTAGCCAGCGGATTCCTCTTGGCAAGCGAGCGAGCGAGGGAGGCTCACCGCTGAAGTTGAGCTGTGAACAGGTGCAGAGGGAGTGGATGATGTTGATGACCAGGCCGTGCGTGGAAGCGCGGAGAGACAGCGGGCCGGTGGCCACGAGCAGGGTGACCACGTGAAAGAGGTAGGGCAGGTGGGCAGCCACGTCCAGGGAGTTGTTGAAGGACAGCATGAGCATGTAGCGGGCGAGGATGGCAATGTCGTCCCACATGAGGTGCTGCTCCAGCGTGGGTGTGGGGGACAGGCAGGTCTTATCGATGATCTTGCACATGCGCCCGATCACCTGTGGGGGGGAAAACAGCAAGAGGACAGATGAACTCCGGGGCAATCCTCTCCTTCCAGTTTCTATATTCATAGATTTTTTAATGTCCATTCGCTGCATCGGAGTAAAGCCTTTCAGTGCGATTCTCGTTTTGATTTAGCATTCTCTTAGCTTTAATCCCCTTTGTCCTCCGTCGATTATCTGTCTGATCAAGATTTTTACGGCTTGTGTGACAGTACATGTATTTGCTCCAGTGCCTGTGTGCAGCTATATAAATGAAATCACTCTTGCTGTGGTAGCTCAGGTTTCAAGACAACTCTGATGAATCCCATTTTACATAGATGTCCCCACGTTAAGAATCTCCTGGTTTGGCTCCCAGTAGAAAAAACCACTTTTAGAACTGGTTTCACTACTGTATGTATTTCCTAAACTCAATCTCCTGAATACAGACACCAGCACTCTATAAGAGCCCTTTTCATATAGCGGCTTTCGGACCAGTTCCTCCAAAGCGCTGGAGTTACACTAGCAGGTTTGAGTGTAAAAAAAGGACAGGAAACAAAGAAACTCTGTCACTAGACACAACCACAGCTGGTATGACCTCAGCAGCTTACACAGACAGCCGGACGCAAACCAAACGATAACCGAGTTGCTACAAGGATGGAACACCAGAATTCAAATTGAACGCTAGGGTAAGAACAGATGAAAGACCTCACGTCTTTAGTGCCTGCTTCAGGGTTAAAAACATCCAGCTCTCACCTTGCTAGAAACCAGCTTTACATTTCCTGAAGCCAAAGCCACAGCTGTGTCAGCCATCACTTCTGCTTTGATGGAGCCCAGCCCTCCTGTCGCACTGGTCTTGATGAAGCTGTCCAGCACCACATCCAGCAAGTCTGTGATCTGTGGAAGGAAGGAAGACAGCAATATCCAGACTGTGTAGCACATCAGCCTTTCACATGCATATCTCATTGTTAAAACAGCTTTCCACCCACCCCCAACAAAAAACAAACATTTTTATACAAAAGAAATTACAAGCTGCAGTCAAAGTCTTTGGTAAGGTGGTTTTGTTCACAGGACACATTTTTGACTTAGAAATGCGGTTTCTTTGGTTCTCACCAACCTGTATATGTCCTCCTATCAGATGTGTGGTTAAAACAGTTTTAAAAAAAAGTTCAGTCAAAGTGCTCTAAAAATGATAAGCGCACCACTATCCTGTAGATAAAAAAAAAAGCACACTATTAACGATGCCAGTAAACGGACAAAGAGTGTCAAGGAACAGCCCCCCCCCCACTCAAAACAATCTTCAGTCTTAAAATCCGCACTGCAACCCTGGTTCTTGTACCTGTCCAAGGCTGCCCCAGATCTTGGCCTGAATGGAAGGGTACATCTGCTTCTCGTTGATGGTCATTGTGATCAGCTTGTCCAGAATGGCAGTGACTCTCTGACGCTTGGCGTCATCGTTGTGCTTACAGAACCGCACCAGGTTTAAGAGCCAGGGCGTCATGTACTCCAGACAGAGATGCTTCAGTTCAATACCTAAACCAAGACACAACCGATGCATCAAGCCAGCATCCTCAGCTATCCGGGACAAAGCAATAGCCAGGATATTCCTAGAGCCCCTTTGCTTTGAAACAGTCAGGAGACACTAAATCACATTCACAGTGCTTGCTGTTTGCTCTGCTGTGCACTACATACTGTTGCAAATGTATTTTCAAACTGCTGTCTGCTTTTGTGTAAATGCAAGTCCCTCTCAATCCTCGTGATTGTTTAAACAGAGATAACTAATCACAAAGGCGAACCGATTCATAGTGAGAATGCTTTTACACTGAAGGGGTGTTTTGCTAAACAGGAAGGACCTGAACTTCAATGAGGAACTACCGAAAGAGATTAACAAAAGATAACGGCCTGGTAAACTATGAACAGCACCCAGTGCAGGATGCAATGAAAACAGAGCAATCCTGTTCATTTGAGAGCGGCACCACAGCAATATCCAGGGGACAACTCATGCAAACCGAAACAAATGAACATGGAAAAACAGCATGCAATACATTTAACAAACCACAAATAAACAAAGTCAGACATTTCATTAAGGGCTTGTAAGCTGTCCTGAGCTGTTTTTTTTATTTTTTACTTTAGAATTGTAATTCCTTGTAATGTGTTAAAAGCAATTTGGAATGAACAGCTCAGGTAATCTAGCCAACAGAGTTGAATGCTTTCAGTCAGAAACAGCAAAGACTGACCATATTGGAGGATATACCAGGGATAGAAATCAGACTCCTATTGCATAGCAGTTTCACCCATTCCAGATTTTACTACCAGCTGGATTCGTCCAAGTGTATAGGTAACAAGCTCAGGTGTGTCTTACTAAACTCATAGTAAGACCAGGAATGGATCAGACTGCTATGTAATGGGTCTGATCTCCAGCCCTGTACATGACGATGCTGAGTGTGGCCTGGTGGCACACAGCTACTCACTGGACTTGCTGAAGCCCGAGATGCACTCCTCCAGGAACTCCAGGGTCAGGTGGGGCTCGTTGGCAGCCAAGGTCTTGCTGATGGATACGATGAACAGGGTGTTGTTGGCAGGGATACACAGACCTGACGTCTCCAGCAGCTGCCCCTCAATCTTCAGGTTGAAGGTGCAGGTTAAGGCACACAGGAGGTTATAGGCAGCAGACCTGGGGAGTAACAACATCATTTTTAACAGGGTGGATGACACAGCATCAAGATACTCTGATTTGCACTAATCTACCTGGCTTACAAGGTGAGAAACCAGGTCATCAAATCACAAAAGCAGAACTAGAGAAACATTTGTGGCTGTTTTTTCAGAGCCACAAATCTTGGACCACTTGATGTTGTTTGAGGTAAATCCAAGATTAGTTTTAAATCAGGGTCCGTGGTGGTGTCATTTTTTTATTTGCTTTAGCAGGGCTTGCATATGCTGCGTTCAATCAAAGTAGCTGGTGAAAAAGTAACATGTGCTGCCGGATATTAATTGAGAAACAAACACGTACCGTAAACTTGGGTCTGAGCTGCCCAGGTTGAGCAGTGCAATGTTGAGCAGAGTTCCCGGGACGTCCTTGGGCCGGATTTTGGTGTGCTGCGGGATGGAGTCGGGCTGAGACAGCTCCCAGCGCGTGCGGATGTGGATGATGGACTGGACGATGGCTTCACACTCCTGGTGCATGAACGTCAGAGGGGTGCCTTGGTTGGCGATGGTCAGGGTGAACTGGTTCTCGTCCACCAGGCAGATCTCCTCTATCTCCGAGGCGTAGTAGATATCATTCAGGAACACCGACTGCCCCAGGACACGGGTGCGCTCTGCGGAGGTCACCTGCACTGCTGTGGAGCCAACCTGGGAAAAGAAAAATCGAATCAAAATCACAGGGAGGTCAGGAAACGGGGCTTAGATCCAACCAAAGAATCAGGAAACTTCTCTTTTATCAAGATCACACAGTCAAAGACGCACATGGCTAATTTAAATAGCACACACCACCCCCCCCGAATGGAGCCACGTACCTTGATGGAGACCTTGGTGTCCTTGTGGGCGAGCTTGAGGGCGTTGTGGAACACCTTGAGGTCCTCCTCCAGGGCCAGCGTGGCGGCGGGCAGCTTCTGCTGCTCGGGCTCCACGTGCTCCGCCAGCTTGCCCGGGGAGTCGATGAAGTTGAGCTTCTTGCTGCCCTTGAGCCCCGTGAGCAGCCTCTCGTGGTACTTGGTGTACTCCCGCACCCACGAGTTGCAGTTGTAGATGTAGACGGCGGCCACGTTCTCGTAGGCGAAGCCCGGGAACACCACAAACCACTTGGAGAGGAAGTCGGTCTTGAAGCGGTTGCTGGGCCCCGCATGGGTCAGGTCCACCACGATCTCGTATGGCTTGGCGTAGTACGGCTTCAGGGTGAGCAGGACGTGGTAAATGAGCAGGTCCCCGTTGATCTGGCCCGTCTTAAACCTGTAGGAGGGAAGAGAGAGCGTGCGAGGAGATGAAACCATCATCATCACCATCACCATCATCATCATCATCATCTCGCCTGATTTTTAAATACAGAAACAAAGACAACTTATATGTATTTATTATTTACTTTACTAATTAAAGAATTGCTTTAATTCCTTTTCATAAAAATCATCATATTCATTTGTACAATACAATACACAATGCAATTCACATTTCTATAGCGAAGATAAAAGCTAGTTCGTAAAAATGAATCAGTAGTCCGAAGCTTTGATCATCTTGAAATCAATTTGTCTTAGATTTAGGCTCACTACTGCAATCCGTTTTTTTTCTTCTGCAAATCATTTTTAATCTAGTTTTTTAGTTCGGAAAAAAAAAAAAAAAAAACATTTGAGAGATTGCAATTGGTCTCCTCTCCAGATGAATGGTTAGTGGTAACCCATATAAAAGGGAGTCGTGTGGACAAGAGGGAAGCACAGAGAACAAACTGCCTTGGAAAGGCTTGGACTTCTCCAATATTAGAGATCATTCAGCCAATAGGGTCATTTATCCCGGTGCAAAGCTTAGATCTGTGTCAAGCATCTCAATACAATGGGAAGTGGCAACCCATATAAAATAACCAAACCTGAACAGGTACTGCACATCGGACCTGCAAGCATTGCTCACATGCAGTTATGGGCTACAAAAACAAAACTACTGGTATGCTGACGCCAGAAGTTACATTCCAGATGCTTAAAAAAAAAAAAAAAAAAAAAAATCTTTCTATATATCTTGGTGCTTTCTTTGAGAAAGCACAGACCATCTCGTACGTTAAAAATACCCAAAACACAACAAGCAGAAGCTAGAACGGAAGTGTGTCATCTCTGTGGTTATTAAGGAAGCTAGCATCTGCACATTAATACAGATGTCCTTATAAAAAGAGTCGACCCCTGCAATCACTCTCCATTCTTCTGTCACCCCAGATACACAGCTGCACAGCATTCTCGATCAGATTGACCAGACCAGGCTGCAATCAAGGTAAGTGGCAGGTGGGCAGCTGCCTTGCTTCCTGGATCATATTCATTTCACACACAGAGGACCACATTGACTAAACTTTTCTTCCACTTCAAAGTTGGCAATATTTTTCTTTCAATGTTGAAAGTGTAGGTGGGACACAGAGACTCTTAAAAAACGACCACACCTTTATTTTTGTCTTTTGTTTTATTAAATTGCAATTTATTATTTCTTGCTAGATCAAAACGTGAATCTGAGGTGCAGTGTGGAAAGTAGAAGAGCATGGATTCACAAATAGAATTAGATAATACAGAACCTAATACAAGGCAAATGATCAGACATGGCTGTGAAACCGGGTCACCACAACTAAACTTTGTTAAATATTTTTAGTTTTATTCACTGTCAATTTCTGTATGTCCGTAACAAACTCAGTTTTTTTTTTAGTTGGCAAACCATTTCTACTTGTATATATAAATATATATATAGGGCTTGACATTTTCGCGTTTTATTTCTGATCACATGACATCCTTATATATATATTGTATTTGTAAGCTAACAACAACCAAAAGCAAGAATATTGAAATCAACTGGCAACACATTTAAATGACCTTTGTCATTTTTTACTATTATTGAATATCGAATATCGAAGATATTCAGTAGTAGTAAAGAAAAACACGGTTCGAAAATTAGACCGATGTTTCTGTGAATGTCCCTCGCTTCACACAAAACTGAGCACCTTTTGTTGGTACGTTTCTTGTTAGTATTTTTCTTCAAGAAGTGCTACTGTTATAAACCCCAATCGCTTCCAGTGGTTTGTTATTTGCAGCGTGCATGGTGCGAATCAAACCAGGTCTTTATTGTGGGGTTTGAGTCAAGTCCAGGTGATCTTAGTGTGGTCTGTATTAAAAATTACACCAGTCTGTATCCAGCGAGGTCTAAACAGAGTCATTTAAGAACCATTTTAGTGCAGAAGTCCTCAAATGTTTTATTTGGGTGACAACTTTTTAAAAACTATTCTGAATAGGGATTGAAAACTGTTGTAGAAATCCTGTGGTGCCCGCACCCCACTTTGAGAACCCCAGATTTAGGGTTCATTAAACTTTTACAAGGTGTATTCCACGTTCTTTTCACACTAGCTGACAAACAAAACAAACAAACAAACAAATTATATATATATATATATATATATATATATATATATATATATATATATATATATATATATATATATAAAAACGTGCATCTGTAAAATCTTGTGGAGAAACATTAGCCCTCATCTCGAGTCCTGAAATGAGTAACGTCATGATTAAAAATACACACCAGCACCATATGCAGATGGCATACACTGAGATGCTATATACTGCGCTGCACGTCATTGGCTGTTAAACAGGAACCAGGAGAACTTTACCAAGAATTTGCATGAAAATAAAGAAGTGCTTTTAACACTTTTTGAAATGGTTTCCCCCCCCCCCCCCCATTGCTTTATATGGGGGGGGGGGGGGGGGGGGGAATGGCATCTGACTGATGAGGTTATCATGCATTTACATTTCCCTATATAAAGACTAGAATTTTTTTTTTTTTTAATCCACCCCATATGAGATCGCCATGCATGAGAGGGTTAAAGATGAAATTATTATAATTTAACATCATCATCATCATCATCATCATCATCATCATCATCAATATACCTGTCAAAGGAATTATATGATTTATTTTAAAAAGTCAAAATATCTTAGAAGGATCTTTCCAAATCAACCTAGTAAACCCAGGCGAGATAATGCCATTTCAGTTATGAGCAGAATAAAGCTACTCTCACAGGGTTTCTCAGAACAGCCCTAGGACTAATGCTGGCTATTAAAAAACCTATACAGATAGAGGTATACAACTTGTATAAGAATTAAAACATTATCACTGCCGATCGACTAGCAGTAACATTTCCTGTTTTATCGTTTAACAGGTAAATCAAGCTTCAGCAATGGCAGGATCAAAGGTGCACCAAGTTTTGGTTTTGGCATTGGCTTTTATCCTTGGATCGGTCCTTGGCGAATCAAGCCCTAATCCTTCAACTGCCAATCCTTCCACCACCGGTAAATCATCCATAGTTCAAATTACTGCAGTTTCTTCCAGCATGATAACTTCTACACCTGTCACACCCTCAGCAAGTCCCCCACCCTCGACAGTCTCCACCGCCTCCTCGACAGTCTCCACCACCTCATCGTCCTCCCCATGGCAATTATTTGAACCCAAGATTAGCTTGTTGGTAATGGGTGGGCTGGTTCTGTTGTGCACCATCCTGTTCATTACGACCTGCATCCTGGCAAACGTAGTGTGCTCCCTGAGAAGGAGCTACCGGATGACGCCACGGCCGACCAACAGCAACGCGAACCTGCTGAGCAGCTCCAATTTCGGGGCCTCCGGAGGTGCCAGTCCCAACGGCAAAGAGACGGTGTTGTCAGAGACGAGCATCATGATGGAGGAGGTGAAAACAGAGACGGCCCAGGAAAACAGGGAGCAGGAGAAACAAACAGGAACGGTCGCAAGCGCAGGAGCAAAGGAAGACGAGTCCCTGGAAGCAGCAGTTACTGCAGGAACCCCTCCAGAGGAACGCATGGGAAGCGATGAGGAGGAGGGCGATCTCCCTCCTCCACCAGACAATTCAACAGCAGATTTTATCCTGGTGGTCTAATACAGTGGGTTCTTGAACCCGGTCCTTTTGAGAGCTCCAAATTTTAAAAGCAGCGCTGCTTTCCAGTGTACATAAAACAGCACCCACGACCTTGAAGAAAAACAACATGCCTGGTCTGTTACTGGCCCCAAGGACCCGGATTAGTCATTCCAATACCACCGCTTAAACCCTGCAATGTGTAAAACGAATGGCCTGCAATATAAACGAACTCTGTTCAGTATGAATAGACCTACGAAACCAGAAGACTGCCCCACCTTTGAGCCCAGTTTATTAGCAGCCCCCTGCTGTAAATGAACCTGCTTCGATTTGCCATGCTGAAGTTTCATCCCTTCTTACTCAAACTCCTCTTGTGGTTGTAGTTCACTTTAATGCTGTTTTTAAAGCTATTGTGTTTTGTGAAGAATGAAGGAAATTTGTAAGAAATTAATTCTTATGCAGAAAAGCCAACTCTTTTTTTGATCATAATTACTAACGCTTTTTAAATGTATGATGTAAACACATTGCAAACAACTTGAACGAACGCAGACAAGCACGTCACTGACTGCGGTTTACTTTGGATTCAATGCTTATTACCTTTTCTTGGAATAAATGTATGTACTTGATTTTTTAATTACAAATAAATAAAATGTTCAGTCATTGTAAAAAAGTGTTCAGTCATTTTAATAACAATATGGTTTAAGGATTTTTCACACTACAGATTATCACATAACTTGACATTCTAAAATGGGCAGACTGTAACGCCAGTCCACTTCAATACATGTCTTTATAGTACGCCAGGTAAGCCCCTGCATAGGTCCTAAAGTACTTCATCTTTTTAAACATACCAATAAACCTGCAACAGTCTTGCACAAAAATAATACGACTCAGAGGCATTAAATACAGACCTAGCTGATCAAGGGTTCCATAGGCTTGCATGAGGAGGCTGAAAAAATCCTGAATTTCAGGAAGAGTTCACTAGGTTGATCAGAACCACCAAAGTGTCATTTCTGGTGCCGAGACAGATTTCCTTCACAGAGGCACAGCCTGTTCTTCTTTCTCCAGCCACACTTTTAAACAACCGGACCTTTGAAACTATAGGTCAGTGCACGAGGCAGTGAACAGCACCAATGGAAAACAACAACTCCCCCTTACTTCCACAGCCAGGTACTGTAATGCTGACTCTGTGTGTGTGTGTGTAGGGGGGGGGGGGTGTGAGTGTATATGTGTGTGGGGGGTGTGTGTGGGGTGTGTGGAGGGTGTGGGGGGCGGCAAATTGTGTCAATCCTGAATTTTTACCGGGCTTACAATATTATTATTATTATTATTTATTTCTTAGCAGACGACCTTATCCAGGGCGACTTACAATTGTTACAAGATATCACATTATTTTTTACATACAATTACCCATTTATACAGTTGGGTTTTTACTGGAGCAATCTAGGTAAAGTACCTTGCTCAAGGGTACAGCAGCAGTGTCCCCTACCAGGGATTGAACCCACGACCCTCCGGTCAAGAGTCCAGAGCCCTAACCACTACTCCACACTGCTGCCCATGTATTGTATGCTACAGCACCTTTGGAGGGACCACACCCAACTAGAGTCTTGAGGAGATGAGGAAAGCGAGGGGTGGTATTGCATGAATCCACACAGTCTCAGGTGTAGCCGACTAAGCCACTGTTAACCCCTGTGCAATCTGAGACCTCTGAAGGAGGGGTGGGTCTGCATGCACAATGTGTACTCCAGGTGCTGTAGCTGGAGAGATAGAAGGGCAAAGAGCAAAGCAGCAACAGCTCAGAGAGAAATATTTCAACCAGGGCACAAATGTACACAGAAAAACAAACTTTAAAAAAAAAAAAAAAAAAAGAATTTTAAAAAGACTTCTGTCGCCTTCCCAAAACTCCT
This sequence comes from Acipenser ruthenus, assembly GCF_902713425.1. NCBI lineage: Eukaryota > Metazoa > Chordata > Actinopteri > Acipenseriformes > Acipenseridae > Acipenser > Acipenser ruthenus. Next base: position 1,286,297 of record NC_081214.1, read on the forward strand.
GAAGCCGTTTCCTCCAACTACCGCTGTGTATCTAACAGGCCAATCAGCACCGAGTCATAAAAACAAGTGGATGTTTTGTTGAAACACAAATACATGTGTACCAGCTAATGCAAAGGGATGCAGTGTTCACGACCCCCGTTTTCTGAAGAAACTGCTGATTGGAATTAAAGTGAATTTAGCATTTTTTTTTTTAAAACTGCGACTATAGATATATACTTCCTTTTACCACTTCTCGTCAATATATCACTGTAGCAGCCCCCACAAAAGAAGAAGAGCAAATCACAACCAGCAAATGGAAGGTAACCACCTGCAGACTAAGCTACAAAATAAGATCAAATTACACAGAACTGCAGTAGTATCTATTTTCTGAAACCGCAGTGGATGACAAGTGGCAGGATCTCTCAGTTTACTGTTTTCTCAATCTAAAAATCTGTGGATGTTTAAAATCACAAATGTTTTAACGCAACGCTGTACGCAGTCAAAGTAAATGTGAACAATGATTACATTTAATGACTAACTTGTTAAGGTATGCTTCCATTTAAAAAAAAAAAAATAATTGTTTATTGGGGAAAATGTTTTAAGAATTTAAGAACTTAAAGCATACTCAATTCCGTGTCGTGTCTTCAATACTATTTTTGCTTCTGTTATATGTACTCACTTCCTGAAGTTGAGTGTCGCAAGTTCTCAGTTTCGTCTCTCTCTCTCACACAAACGATGAAACTACACCTCTGACAGACCACGACAAATAAAACACGGGGAAAGAAACATATTTTGACCAAAAAGAGATTCAACATCAGTGAAAAACTGGATGTAGGCAGAAACAGAGAATTATTAACTTGATGTGGTAAGTAAAGCACACTTAATATCATTGAGTGAGAGGAAGCTCTTTGAGCAACAAACTGCAATACCTACGTACGGTGCAAAAAAAGGAAAAAAAAAACCAACTTATTTTAGGCGACTAAGGTTGTTTTCACTCAAGTACAGCCTACACTGTACTTATAGAAGCTACTTTGGTATGGAGTGTGTGTGTGTGTGTGTGTGTGTGTGTGTATTTTTTTTTTTATACCAGAATCAGTACATTTGAAGGAATGTTTTGCACTTTGGGGAGGTGGTTATGTATACAGTATGTTAGCGGATAACTCTACAAATCAAAAAGTTGTTTGCTAAATTGCTTCAATCACCCTAAAAAAAACGGAAGTTCTTTATTTTATTGGTTAGTAATACATATCCAAGTACAGTGCTTGAAGTCCAAAGAGTTCAATTCAAATGAGCAAGGCAACATTTTTCTCTTCCCTTTGAAAATCAATTCCCAGTGCCATACTAATTGGAGGAAGTTCAGCTTACTAGAACTAAGACACCCTTAACAATGAAATCTACTTGTCCCCTCTCTCCCCTCGATGTGTTGTCTTTAACTTGATTTCAGGAGGTAAATGTTTTTACATGAACAAACACTGCATGCATTTTGTGGTCAAATGTGCTGGTTCACAAATAGCATTTAAAATAATGTGCAGAGTATAAACTTAACTTGAACTGAATGTTTGCTTCATTCAATTCTAGAATATGTAGATTTGTGATTATTTTTACAAACAGTGGCTCTGACCTACCTTCTACAGATCTCAATAGTCAATAATATATGACCTGTATAGTATTTGGCAAATGCTCTTCAGCTCTGTGTCGTTACTATTATGCATTATTCAATGTATCTTGAGATTTACTTCATGTTGTGTTTCTCTAAAGGCTTTACGAAGAATGGAAAAATCTTTCAAAGCTGCAAAACCTGCAAACAAAATGGAGTATATGTACATAGCTGCTGCCTTCACGTCCCTCTGTGTGCTTCTGGCAGGGTGTGAAGGTAGCGTTACCACACTGTCAAACCCTCTCACTGCAAAGGCTGAAAATGAATCAGGGGTGACTAAGGCCAATGGAAATTCTACTTTACTGAGTCCAGCTCCTAGTGTCAGTGCGTCTGCACAGACAACCCCTTCACTGGACCCTGCAGCAGAACAAGCAGTGCAGACACCTCTCACAGCCGAGGGGCCGAGGGAAAAGCAAGAACTCCAAACCACAATTCATTCCACTCCAGGAAACGCAGCAACGCAAGCTCAAACACCCATCAGTGATGGGAGTGTAATCGGGGCCTCGGAGGAGAAGAAATCATACGAAACCTCCCTGATTCCAAACACAAATACCATTAAACCAGTTTCTCCAAGTCCAAGCCACACTGAAACTGAACAGCAACCTCCAGAGAATGCAAGTTCTCTTTCTACGAATCCACAGCCAAATCCCGGGACAAAGCACGGAGTTACCCCTTCTGCGGAGTCTACTGCCAAAAAACAAGACCCAAAGGATACAACTTTGAAACCAGCAGCCAACACACCGGCAGTGAATAACACACCAACCCCCGATTTAACCAGCCCTGAGCAGGCCTCACAAGAGACAACAAATGCACTTTCTACAAAGCCTTCAGCAAATGGGATTACCACTCGTCCCATGACAGCTTCTACTCAACTTGCACCAACAGCTCGAACGTCTAAAACAATTACAACGTTGAGTCTAGTCGAGCCTGAAAAGACCACAACAGCAAGCGACCACACTACCTCTCCAAAACCAACACAGAAATCTCAGGGAGCTGCAGTTACCACTTCTTTCATCCAGACAACCCCAAAAATATCAGAACCAAAACCTGCAGCCACCACTGAAGAGAAAAAGACAACAACAACAAAAGTTCTGCCAAAAAACCCTGCCCTCCAATCAGCCGACAGCACAAAGGCCGGCACGATCGTAGCGGTCATCATCGGGGGAGCCTTGGTCTTGATGATGTTAGCCATCGTCGGCATCATGATACAAAAGCGGCGCCTACAACAGAAAAGAGCAGCGGACTCTAACTGGGCAGGACCAAGCCCGTTTTTGGACGGCCAGATCCTGTCTCCTCCTGTGGAAGATGAAGGGAATTACAGCCACCGACTTTCCAAGCGGATTTCCCTGGGGACCTTCCTCCCTCAGCGGTTATCCAAGAGGTTCTCGTTGCTGGAGGAAACCGAACTGGAGGGATGTGATCCGAGCGGCACTTTCGGTAAAGCCGCTCCTGTGCAAACCAAGAACGGCAAAACTGAAGAGAGCGAAAAGCAAAACAGCAGCAGTGGCGGAAGAGGAGGAGGAGGAGGACCAGCGGACACCACTCAATCATCATTCTTACCCATGACTTCACTGCAAACTGCAGTCAGCAGCAACACTGGAGACCAACCCCCTTCCCCACTGCCATCCACACAACCACCACTGGAAACAGTCAGTCTTGACCCACCTGCTAAGCCAGCCAACAGCCCTGTTAATGATGATGTTCAAGTGCTCCCGCCCCCGTTCCCGGCAGCCAATGAGATTCCTCCACCACCCCTGATAGACAACACGATCCCACCTCCACCTAGTGATCAACTGGTCCTCCCACCTGCACCCTTATTGTATGAGCAGTCGATCCTTCCTCCGCCTTCTCCACCACCGCCAACAGATGCTCAGGCCATCCCCCAAGCAGACTCATCCAGCGATTCAGATGTACCCTTCCCATCTGGAGAGATCACCAGTCCACTGATCAACTCCAATCACGCTGCACCAGATAGCAGCCGCCAACTGCTGCCCCCTTCTGCTACCTGAGGCTCCTCAAACCGAGCGGCAAGGTGATCGTAACGCAACCCAGATTTGCATCCTTTTGTTTTTCTTCTTTTTATCTTCTTCTGCAGAATATCAGAATCATTCTCAGCTGTGAAGTTTCGTGGCCAGGGTGAGAGAAAAAAAAGGCCCCTTTCACTTATGGGACTATGACACACACTTTCCAGTGAAAGACTTCATTCCTAAAATGTTCCTGATCCTGGCTCCCAATTTTGTGGATGGGAATGAAGTTACTTTTTTTTTTTTTTTTTTTTTTTAATTACAGGTCCTGGTTAGAAAGAGACACAAGTGAGTGGTTTCTTTAAGCCGATGGCAAAAACCACTTCCGAAAAATATGAAGATAACTCAGAGGGAAGTAGCAGCCCATCACACTGTACCCAGAACTCCTGGGCTGTTGCACAGAACTGTGATGACTAAGATAAGGCACAACGCCACACTCACGTCAACAATTTCAAATTGTATTCCTTCAACTTTCTATATTCTATACAGAGAATATAGGCTTTGCTTTAGTGTGGGAATCTCTGTAATGTCTTTAGTAAACACCCAGCATGGTAAACTTCACATGAAGGTATAAATGGAAGGTAGGCTACATTATTTTTTTTATTTAATAAACCGTAACTTTTAACACTCTATACATTAAGACATATAGCAGTACTAAAGTATTTAGAAACACATTTCTGCAAGAAGTCTGTATAAAAGTCTTTGTATTTCATAATGCTTTAAACTTGAGAAACTGGCACTTTCAAAAACAATGCAATCTAAGTATTAGCAAGACACTGGAGTTCCAGATCTTTGAAATGTTTTGGTTTTTTTTGCTGCCATTATAAAAATGTATTCTGAAATATGATGCTTTTGATGCAACCGTTGCTATTACGATGTATAAATAATAAAAAAGTAAATGTTTCCATTGTATAATTTTTTTGTCAGCTATTTTAAATACACAATATCCATAAAATGTGTGTACATAAAGTAGGAAACACACTACGGAAACACATTAGACTAATGCATTGTTCAGACACAAATGTAACTAGACATCCCCCCTACACATTAAAATTGACTGATATTAATATCTTATTAACTAAAGAAAACTGTGAAGGAAGGTAGTAGGGTATTTTTTAGCACGTGTTCATGAGACATGCAGAAAACTCTACATTTCGATTAAGCAGGTTAATAAAGTATTTGGAAATGAATGGTGTTGGGCTGGTGGTGGAGTTGTGTGGGTATTTGATCGAGCTTCATCACTCAATGTCAGGCATTTAGCCACACACCAAGCTGGTTTGTCTTCCAAAACCCATACATGCAATCTCACAAGAGATGCGTCGACTCTGCAAAAAATGTCCCCACTATGCATAGAATCGATGCACCTGAATTGCAAATATGTTGACTCAAGCAATTTGAAGTAAAAAAAAAAAAAAACACTTCTCTATTGAATTTCCAAAGGCCACTGGCTCCCTTTCCAACCCCATAAGTGAAAGCATGTGAATGGAGTGTGCTTGCTGGAAGCGAGCCAGCGTTTGAATGCAGTGTGTGGTACGAGCTGCAGCTGAAAAGACTGCAGCGGAGACAGAGAGACGGTACTATCAGGTCAGACCTCTATTAATAGGCAGAGGGTGTCACATCACTAGGGATCCAGCTGGGGGAGAGCAAGAATGTCTTCCTTTGGGACTTGAAAGAAGTCTCCCAGCAGCAAAGTCAGTCCAAAAGGGGCTATTTTAATCCATAATTCTATTTGTTGGCAATTGTTTTATATACTTATTTTTTAAAGCACAGCAGCCTATGATTAATGACAATACCACTTCCAAAGCAGGGGACAGCAACAACCAAACTTCACGGGGCCCCCCAGGGCCCGATCCCAGTAACCTTTACTTGGGGGAACTTGTTTTAACAATAATTCATGTGTTAAACGGAATGCTTTAATAAACAGTATATTCCTATGTGACTCCTTTTCCAGCCCGGCTCAAGGTTAATTGAATTGGGATGCTTGTCCTCAAGGTATATGAAGTGTTCCGTTTTATGCAGCCAGGATGTATGGATTGTGACGGGACAGGGAAACGACTCAGCAGGGACAGGGGTGACCTGATTCACATTGCATTCCATTTCATACTGCTGCTGGAGGAAACGTTATGTGTTACTGTATGTAGGACAGCTCAGAACAAGGTTTCAAAAGACAAGTGCCATAAAAATCTAGACCAGGTGAAAGGAAAAATCAGCTGTGATCACGAGGAAAGATCTAGCACAGCTGCAGATTTACCATTGCGTGGGGTTTTTTTTGTGGTTTTTTCATGATCTGATGGTTAATACTTATTTTTTGTTTTGTTTGGCTAGCAGTTTTAGTTTTGCAATTTAGTAAAAAAAAAAGTTTTTAAAAATCACTAAGTTAAAACTATGGAACGTTCAGAAATATGGAAGCAATTCAATCAAAGCTCTAGAACACCTGAGATTCAAATGATTGAATGGAGGTACAGTCATCTCCGGCTAAGAGAACACCCCTCAGGAAGCAAGCAAAGTGTTCTCTAAGACAGAGTCCACCACCAGACACAATATGAATCAATAAATAAATAAATATATATGTGTTGCTTGTCATGATGCACGTGCATCAGCATATGAAATGAACAAAATAAAGTAAGAAAAAATAGGCAAGTGATGTTAATAAACTATAATAATAATAATAATAATAATAATAATAATAATAATAATAATAATAATAAAGTAAGAGACAAACTAACGTTAATAAACTAACTCAAACTAAATTAACACAGCACCCCTACGCACGTTAAATGCAGCAGCAGCTCTAGATTAATTATGAATACACGTACAGGAGTAATATTCAAGACATGCACAAAATCATTTAACAGTATGGAGAAGCAACTCACCAGAAAGAGAAACACCAAATTGCTCGCTGACTTGCGGCTGATTCAGGTGTTTTTCAGGAGCTCGAACAATTTCCCACTTTTTGTAGCAAGAGAAACAGCATCGCGTTTCACTGTTTGTTTGCCTGCCATTGTGTAGTGATGAGGTGCAGTCATCAGAATACACAACGAGGCAATGATAAATAACGACGGCTCTGTTATGACTGAATAAACCAATCACTGCTCCTCAAGACACTCTCGCGATGACAAGTCAGTTATGAAAAGATTGAATCAACCATTTGAATTTAAGTTTGACCTTGATGAGTTGTCAGGTTATAAAACAGTACTGTATCAGTTGTGAACAAATCGCTAACCGTGCCAAAGAGGTGTTCTTTTAAGAGAAGTTCCTGTTCCTTTAGGCGGAGCATTTACAATGGGAACAATCAGTTTCACCACAAGGGTGTTCCCTTAGGAGGTGTTCCTATACGCAGAGACTACTGTGCCCCAATGTCACAGCAGTGGATTTCCTTTATCCTGCTCTAAATTAAGCAACACTTTGGAGGAGGTAGCATCCCAGCTAAGGGTAGGATGCAAACTTTCTGATTAACGACAGAAGAAAGAAAAGGGACATTGAGCAGCGCTAAGGTCACTTACAGAAAAAGGTTTTAAGAAAGCAATTTTCTGCAATGCATAAAAAAGTGCATTTAGTTTGTTTATTTATCTGGATGAAAAAAGGAAATAAATAAATGTAACAGATGCATTCTAATTTTCACCAGATCAATAAAAGTTAAGAGCTCACACACAGTACTGATGAAATGTATTCAGATAATGGTACGGAGGGAGGGAGGGGGGGTGTTTCGTCGAGTGCAATCCTGATTTGATAAAAGGCTGGAGTCAGCAGCACAGCAGCAGTAGCGTTGCTGGATCTCACTGCTGCAGTGATCCTGCTCCACAGACAAGTGCTGGAAATGCAGATCAGGAGTCTGCAGCAGCAACAGCAGCAAGAGCAGAAGCAGCCCCTCCATTAACACACACACACACACACACACCGCCATGCAGCTGGAAAAGCACAGAGACACAGCCAGGAACACCAACACCGAATGCTAACAAGCAGGAGAGAAGGGAAAAACGACAGAGGATTCAAGACGGAGGATTCTTAACAGATTGAGAAGAGAATAATACACTGTCCCTGTTGCTGCAGAGAGAGAGAGAGAGAGAGAGGATTGTGAACTGATGGAGAAGCGAAGGTAAGTGATTGACCACAGGAAAACACACATCAGGAAATAGAAACACACGCACGGTCTTGTCTGCTGCTCTGCAGTCACCTTTGCTGATTTTTTTTTTTTTTTCCTTTTTATGCAGCTCTGCCACATTTCAGAAGTGGTCTTTCTCTAGAAGTTTGCAGTGTTACAGTTTCACTTCACCTCTGCAGTGCTGTATGCAGCACAGTCGCCTTTTTAGAACTAGAATATTTCTGCGCTACAGAAATATAGATTTGAAAACTTTCACAAACATTAACAAATATTTCTCATGTTTAACTAGTGGAAGAAGGGGCTCACGGTAAAATGAAAACTGTCTAACATCAAATACATGAATACAAATACAGAACTGAAGTGATTCTTACCAGGCTCGTATAGGCAGCACTGCCACTGCAGCACAAGCAGACATAAGATCTGGCATAACTTCAAGTTACATTCCAGCTGGTATAAGAGAATAAACACCTTGTCTGGAAGAAAAGAGCTGCCAGCTGGATCTTATAATAGTAATTTAAATTTGGGGATTGCTGTAAGATCAAACAACAGAGACATTCAAGAAAATGTTCAACTGCAAATATATATATATATATATATATATATATATATATATATATATATATATATATATATATATATATATATATATATACACACACACACACATATACATATAAACACACACACATACCAGTATTCGGTGTGTATATATTTATATATAGATAGCTATAGATGCTTGAATGTTTAAATTGATGTTGCATGCTTTGAACACTGGTTAGTTCACTTTTTTCTTCTTGTTTTACAGTACAATGCTGAGGTCCCCTGTGCTGGAGCTCGCCTGCGTGCTGGTCCTGCTGCTCATGGGGGAGGTCCTGTCCATCTGCCCCCAGACCTGCTTGTGCAGCAGAAGCCACCGGGAGGTGGACTGCTCCGGGAGGAACCTGAGTGAACTCCCCGATGGGCTCCAACACAACATCCACACCTTGAACCTCTCCTACAACAGCCTGGTGGAGCTGCACTACCTGCTGACCCGCTTCGCCCACCTGCGCACCCTGGACATCTCCTACAACCTGCTCACAGACTTCCCAGCCAGCCTGCCCAGAGCCCTCTGGGAGATCTACGCCTCGGGCAATGGCATGAGGCTCCTGGACAAGAACGACACGGCTTACCACTGGAACCTCAAAGCCCTGGACCTGTCCGGGAACCAGCTGGAGAGGGTGGTGTTCATCAACAACACCCTGCCCAACCTGAGATCGCTCAACCTGAGTGGCAACAAGTTCTGGACGGTGCCCACCAACATGCCGTCCAACCTGCAAACCGTGGATTTATCCAACAACTACCTGGTGCAAATCCTTCCGGCTACACTGGACAGGCTGCCAGACCTCGCCTATTTCTACTTGCATAACAACAGGTTCAGCTCTGTGAGCGATCGGGCTTTCAGCAAACTGAGCGGCCTGAAGCTGATCACTCTGAACGACAACCCCTGGGTGTGCGAGGAGGAGCAGAATATCTCGTACCTGCTGAGCTGGGTGAAGCAGACTCCCGCCCGCGTCATCGGCTGCCCGTGCTATACCAGGCACGTGTGCGGCCGAGCACAGGGCGACAAGCCACCGGCCCGGCTGACCACAAACGGAGGCTGGCACTTCGCTTCGTACACGCAGTCCAGCGTGACCGCCGGCAGCGGCAGGGTTTACGGGAGGCCAATGCCAGCTGTGACGGAGAGTTACGCTTCCAAGTCTGCGGCGGTGCTGCTGAACCCACCGTCCAACAGGACCTCCTGGCACGGCTCGGCCGCCGATCCTCCCGTATTTAAAAGCCGCTTCCCCTTGACTTCCACCGCGCTCTCGACCGTTAAAACATCAGATCTACCAACGAGCACAACTCCCAGCTCCACCACAAGCACTGCCAGGAAAACGGCGAGCGTTATCCGAAGCACAAGCACCAGCACGGGCTCCACAGCCAACGCCCTCAGGGCCGCTGCCGTTAACCTTTTACTTTCAACGCTGGCGATGATGACAGGCATCTGAAAACAACTCCTTTTAAAACAACACACAACATAAGAAAAAACATTTTGTTACGTTTCCAACGTTTTTAAATACTGATTGTATTCTCGTGTTCTCTAGTGAATGTGTACTCGCAAACCAGATCAAAATGCTTAAAAAAAAAGTGCTTTCCTGCCTCCTGCAATATACAGTACTACTATTGTATGGCTATATTGTGCACACATTTTAACATGCGCACTAAAATGCTATTTTCTCTCGCTCTGTACTTTGCTTGTTCCTTAATGGATACTGCATTTTATGACTTCCTAATGTGAAACGAATGAAGAAATATGTTTGCAATGTTTTTGGCTTACAGGCGTCATCAGGATGTATATTGAGCATTTTTTTTTTTAAACTTTAGCATTTTAAACAATTTCAATTTAATCAACTGTTTACTACTGGTTGGCAATACAAGAAGTTGAAAAATGGCTTTTTTTTTGGTTTGGAAGTTTCTAGCAAAGACATTAATAAAGAAATGACAGCTCAAGTTTAAAGTAATGTTATTAAAAGGTTTTAAATCTGTCTGCATGCAGCACCCACATAACCTTGCTCTCCTCTGAAATGTTGACTCCCTGAATTTAAAAAAAAAAAAGTTATTTTATTCCACACAATATCTTGAGATTCTTCTTTAAACACAATTACTTACAAAACATGATTTATAATAATAAGTCATTATGGCTCTAGATTTAATAAAAATAAAACAGTAACCTAAAAAAAGGTTAAGAAACACAAACTTTTTTTTTTTTTTTTTTTAACAGTATTGATGTTCTGTGACCAAAGTTAGAAATTCCAATCGTATTTGTCGCAATATTAATAAGGGCTGCAGTTATGGCAGTAGTTGTTATACACGCCTCCACAAGGGGGCGCAAAGCCTGACTGCATCATGCTTTCAAAAGCAACACCTTTCTGTCCAATAATGTTTATGTTTTAAATCGAACCCATGCAGGAAGCCTCCCAGCTCCACCACAAGCACTGCGGCTGTCTCTGAAAAACACACACATAAAAATACTGAAGCAGCCCCTGGAGTGTAATCTGGAAAATCGTTTTTTCAATTTCGTTGCTACTATTTAGCTGCAAACCACGGTGATTAAAAATACATTTTAAACCAATACGATATAACATTTTGTTTGAAAACAAACACTATGATAAATCTACAGTATATACCACATGCTACCTTACAATACATTCTTAAACAGTGTTTTTCAATCCATTCCAAACCATGATCTGCTCCCAACCATGTCTTTAACAAGTGAATGGAGCTGCGTTCCAACCACGTCTACTTGTTTAATCAGGTAATCGAGGACCGGGTTGGAACAAAATCCTGGACTGGAATGGATTGAAAGAGCCGCAAGTGAGGGACTCTAAAAATCGAGGAATACCCCAGACACCGAAAACAAAGATTACAAGACTGAGTTACTGACACCGTGCATATTCGAGGGCCTGAGTGCGATCACAAGATTCTCACAACACAGCCCTGGGCTTTTCTTCTGAAGCATAGACAAAAGCACTAACTTATTTCCTCATGTACTCTCAGCTTTACTCAGCTTCTCTGAACCAGCACACAGCGTCCATTCTTGTGATCTCGAACAGCGCTGGACTGTACTCATGTGCCTTTGCCTGCTGTCATTTGGAAAACGAGATTTCCAACCAATAAATAACATTTTCCAAGACAGCTCTCCTATATTAGCCTACTAGCGCTCAGCGCAACCTGCTCCCCACACGCCCAGCTTAGTCAAATCCGTGGTTTCAGGTATCCCATGTCAGCTGTGAGGTCACCAGCTCAGACAGCAATAAAGAAGAGAACTTCTGCATTGGCCCCAGCACTTCCAACCAGACACCTGTACAGGTAGCGCAACTCACCACCCACCTGCATCAGGTATGTGCACAGCTTTTAACAGAGATCACTGTTTAATCAATGTTATAATATGGGCATCAGAACACACAAACTCGGATTTGTTTTCTTTGCATTATTATTATTATTATTATTATTATTATTATTATTATTATTATTCCAGAGGATTGATGCTCAACATATTTGTTAAAAGATGAAGGGCCATACTTACAAAAAGTGTTTACTCCAGTCTTTAAAAGAACTCTTATTTATTTGAATGAAGAAAATTCAACAGTGCAATGTACAAAACCAAGAAGCAGATAATTTGAGAGTACTTGACGTAAATGTTTGATACTAGTTTTGTAAGAAGTCAGGTGTTTTCCTCCTTTCTAAAAGTTTCGAATACAACTAACGCGCTGATTTTGATTCTCTTTTTTAGTGCTAAAGTTGGTCGAGAACATATCTTTATATATAGCCTCTGGTATATGCAGTTTCAGAGCACCAACAGGAAGTACCAGGCACTGTTCTGATGACGACTGAAATCTGTCTGAATCTGTACTCGTAACAAAAAGATCTGTGTGCTGTGCAGTTTACCCCCATGTTGCAGTCCATGATGAGACTGCACCACGCAGGGAAGAACAAAACACCACCGTTCACTTGTTCTACCAGAAAAGCATTCCCTTGCCTACGTGACCCGGTGTAGCCAAGCTCCAGTCACACACCTCAGCAAGGTTAATACGTAATAAAAAAAACAGCACACGTGCCTTCCTCTTAGGTGGACCATTAAGAGATCCTTCACACTTTACCACTTGGGCGTGGAGCCCACATCACCCAGTCATACAAGTATGCGTTTCAAATCTCATTTGAAGATACTGAAAAAAAGACTTTAAATTTGAAGTCTGTAAAATGAATTTTTAAAGGGTTGTTGTCTTTCTTAACCCGGAAGCCAGCAAAAGCAAGACAGTGCCACTCATCACAGGAATAAAATATTTTCTTATTTCAGCTGCATTTCTGTTCTTTCACATTAAAGGCTTACAAACATCCCCCGCGAGGAACGGCTTTGCTTTTGCTGCATCCCATGAGCAGGTAAATGAAAGCCGACATGTATAAACACAGAACCGCGACACACAGAGGAATAAGAAACGGGCGTACCTCCGAGCAACGTAATAAAACACGGGATTCCCAGATCTGGAGGTCCCGGCTTGATAGAAAATGTTGAGTGTTTTCAGAGCCTTGAACTCGTCTTTTTCATGCACTTGGTGCCTATTAAAAAAAAAACAGAACACAGATATTAAACAAGAACATCAGAAACATTGACAAACTTGGAGGCCATTCGGCCCATCAGTGCTCGTCTGGTTCCTAGCAGCTGACTGATCTCAAAATGGTGACGTCAAGTCTTAAAGGGTCCCAGTTTTTCAGCATCAACAGCATGGCCAGGCAGTCAATTCCTTCACCACTCTCTGTCTTAAGAACCGTCTCCTATCCACTGTCCTAAGACTTCGTTTACAACTGTGTCCTCTGGTCCTGGTTTCCGTGCTGCGCTTAAAGTATTGGCTAACCCTTTAAAAGATACAAGGGACATACGTGTCCCGCAAATAAAAATGATGCTATTTTTGCAAGGAGGTGCACGAAACAGGGTTTAAACCGACAGGCTGGATCTGGTCATGTTGTAGAGAAAGCTGTGCATGTAAATAACACCGGACTGCAGGAACGTTGACATCAGGAGGGACTGTGCTTTGGTAGGAGGAAACGCAGCGTGCAGTGGAGTTACCTCGTCATGAACTCCTCAAATTTGGAGCTGGTGAGGTTGAGGCTGGACCAGTGCGTGTCGGCCACAGGCTTGTGCTCGGGGGGGCCCAGGTATGCCAGCAGAGTCGCCATCTTGTCAAAGGGCCTCCTTCCCACGGCCTTGTGATCCCTATGAACAGCAGCAGCACACTGGTGAGCCAATGCAGTGCCCCTTAGAAAAGTGTACTCTAGCAAAAGCATGAGAACCACAGTAAAGCATAGGCAAGCACTGTACAACCCAGAGAGGTATGGTAAAGCATAGGCAAGCACTGTACAACCCAGAGAGGTATGGTAAAGCATAGGCAAGCACTGTACAACCCAGAGAGGTATGGTAAAGCATAGGCAAGCACTGTACAACCCAGAGAGGTATGGTAAAGAGTATAAAAACAAAAACCCCATGACACACTGTTGTAAACTGTAGTAAAAGCACATTATAAGCGTGGGAAAACTGCATAATTACAGGGCAAATTTACTGTGGTAAACGTTTGCAAGGGAAACAATACAGCAACACAGCTTTAAGTAATGCTATACAAAAACAAAGGAGGTCTGGAAACTGTGTCAACTCTACGCATTTGCTTTTATTGACACGCAAACTGCGTGCTTTCATTCTAGCTATGTGAATGCTTTGTTTCATAGTTGTTTAAATAGTTTTCAAGGAGGTTTGCCTCGTTTCTATGAATGCTTGTGACTCTAATAACTTGTAGACAGACATATCTGATTCATTTGAAATTGGTATTTGTCATCATAATAAGGTAAAGGGATGAAAATAAGACTCCTATTGCACAGCAGTTTCGCCCATTCCAGGTTTTAATACAAGCTTGATTAGCCACAGTTTTTACTGCAGGTGTTAAAGCACACTCCTACCTGTTACTGGAGAGATACTGCCCGATCTTCTCCTGATTGTTCCACAGCAGACGGTGCAGAGCCAGCACGTTGCCATCGCTGATGAAGGACAGGCTGTGATTGACAGCGTCGCTGGCTGGGCAGTCGGACGCAATGTCCAGAAAGAATCTGAGGGGTACAGGAGGGATACAGGGGCTCAGGAGGGGCAAATACTACAGTGGCCTGTGTTAGGTTAGCAGGACGGTTTTAAAACGTCCCTTAATACCATGAATGACACAATTTGATGTTAGATTTGCTAGTACAGCAAAGAAGGGTTTTTTTCTATCTTTGTGGGGGGGGGTTTTCCCCAATGATTTCCCTGAACTTTTAACAAAAAAAACCCGTCTTGTTTTACTGCCTGAAAACGGCCACCTTTATATTTGCATTCGCAGAATCAGAGCGTCACTGAAATTCACGGCAGGGGCAAGAATCACATCAGCTGTTACTTGTGGGGGTTAGAAAGTCACCGTACACGTACCTTCTTGCTGCATCAAAATTGCTTTTGACAAAATCATTGAACGGCCTCATGTGCTCTTCCTTTGTAAACAAAACGTGGTTGGCAATACTCTGAAGTATCTGAAAAAGACAAATACAACACGACTGGAGTAAAACTACTAAAAATAAAAAAAAAAAGTACACAGGTTGTCAGGAGAAGGCTGGGCTTTGATTATTAATATTATTATTGTTGTTGTTATTCTGCTGCTATTCGGGTACCTTGGACATTAGCTTCAGCCCGCGTTCGATCCTGGGTGGAGGCTTCTTGTCCAGGATCCCTGCTTCGTAGGGGGAGACGATGGCAGGGTTGATGAACCTTAAGAACATGGCACTCCCGACAGCGCCCATGCTGTTCTGGGGGAAGCGCTGGCTGACCACCTGCAGGAAACAAAGAATGAAACAGGACAGAGGGGAAGAGTTAAGCACATGGAGGGGCACGCATCAAAACAGAGGCATGGAGGATGCAGGCCATTGCAACCTCCTCTAGCAGCCTGCAGAGCAAATGCAGAATGAATTACAGAGAGAGAGAGAGAGGCACACCGGCAGGGTACGCCTTCACCTCCACACCATGCCAGCGATCAGGAAGAGAAGAGCAACGCTACATCACCGCGGCTTACAAACGCTGCACTGGAAAAGACGATTAATAGCAGAAGAAGGGAGCATGATCCGGACCGCAGGGGGGCTTGGGGGGGGGATAACATCCAAAGTCATCCTTAAAACATTTTAAAAAAATCACCTCATCTTGAATGTACTGCAGTGTACTGTTTGAAGAGCGCACAAACTAGAGTCACAATTCACTCGCCTTGCTTTGGGCAGACTGGGGTTCTGCATCGAAACATCAGGAAACTTTTGAACTGTGCATTGCGATACTTAATGCAATAACGGGAGAAGATATAGGAAAGATAATGGATGTTAAAAGATCTTCAGCTTCAAATGCAAGCCACACCTATTCTCTCTATGTAATAAACAATACCACGTCAAATAAGGAAGGGCCTAGGGTGCTTTATGCTCAACCTGACTGCGGCTAACTACAAAGAAAGGTCACTGTGGTCTGCAAGCCACCCACGCTCCGTACATTCAGACTGGAATAATAACCTGAAGCTACTGCACCGAGTAGAGCTCTCAATGACGTTTCAGTGTGTGGCAGAGTGGAGCCATACAGAGCTCTGTGCGCCTCCTCAAAACCACACAGCGGAAATCAAAGAGCCCTGCGCATGCCGCAGTGTCAGTGACTCCAGGGTCCTTCAGGACAGAAAGGCAGGAAAATAAAAAAATCAAGGCGATTCCCAACCAAGGTTTGAAACAAAAAGTGTAAAGCAGGGATATGCTGTACAGGAGCTGGACAAACACTCAGAAACACCTGCAATACGTAACACACCCTCGTGCGAGGGACTCCTTCACCACATGCATTCTTGTGTACTTCTGGAGCTGTACCGTTCCAAAAACTGCCATTTCCTCCCATATGCAAATGTATAACAATAACACCCGTTTCTTTAAATCTCCCCTTGCACTTAAAGACTTTTGAGGTCCTAAAAAGCTAGAGTTTGTATATCAAAGTTACTCGAATAATTAAAATCGCAGTAACGGTCTCGTATCCCCTCCCTGGAGGTCCAGTTGACAGTAGTATGGCAGGTAAGGGAGTCTATTTTTTTGTCCAACCCCTGTAACAGTATTTTGAAACCTTAAGGGGAAAAAAAACCTGTTAACTGAACCAAACGCTCATGTTTTAAAAACACAAAATCAGATCACATAAAAAAATAAAAATAAATTAAAAAAAACACAACGAGGACCAAATACCAAGCAGCACAAGTCTGAGAAACCCCTTCAATTAAAACCCTTGAAAAAATTACTGGAAAGAAGTGGTTTTTAAATAGAAAATGCCACTGGTTTAAAAATATTTAGCGTTAATTGAAATGAAGGCTACATTGTGCCAGAATTAGTAGAATGATTTCAGAGGTGAAATTCGAATGCAGGCTGAAGTGGGAAGATGTTTTGGACAAATAAAAAAGCAAAAAAAAAAAAAAAAAAAGGCTTTTGCTTCGGAAAAAAGAATAATTGCCAATAAAAAGTTCTCCGAACTTACTGATTTTTTGTTTTCCTTTTTTTCTTTAACGGTAGCTTTATTCAGTAGAGAGTGGCAAGTTGCCTATAGAACAGAGATGAGTACACACAAGTCACAGCACCAGCTACACACAGAGAATACAAACCAACGTTGACTTGCACAACAAACAAAAAAACACTACACAGTAATGTGACACAAACACAGTGAAGCACTTTTTAGATTTAAAAAAAAAAAAAAATAATCCTAATTTTGTTACATTTTTATATTTCGGAGATTAACTTGGGAGAAGATTTACAAAATCAATGTTGATCTCTTTTGAAGGATCCCACAGCACAAAGTTTCAATTGCTTAGCACTGCGCACTGCTACACCAGTAAGTGAGAGAGAGGAGTGACTGAATGAAACTCATTCACTGGAGACATGAATATCAAAAAAAATCTATCAAAAATATACATATACACCTTTCTTAATCCATGTACTTTGGACAATAAAGAAAGTGTAAGTAGATATTATTATAATGTTATTAAATTAGATATCATGTGTACAGTGCTGAATTAAAAAACGATATCTATATAAAAACATATTTATTCATGGAGATTAACATCTTAATTAAACATGGTTATAAAATAAAACAAAATAAGAACCAGACAACCAATTGTCTGGTCCACACAATAAATGCTGAGACTTGCCACAGTAAAAAAAAATAAAATAAATAAAAACCTAGTAGAACCCCCTTTATCCAAACTGGATGCACGAGCCTGCAGTGTTTATTAGCAGCGTCTCCTTTCAGCCACACACTCTGCACGGGGATGAAAGAACTCTGAGCGATCCATGACCGCACACCACTCCCACATCCCCGGAGCAGTTCAGATAAAAGGGACTCCACTGTAAAACTGAAACACGGCTCATGCTCCCCGTTAATATAACGATGCTGTCGTGAGCTCAGGGTTCGCAACATGCGCTAACGCTACTGCTGCTGCTTCTGCTTATTGGTTTCGTAGCATGAACAGCTTTACGTGGTGCAAACAAAGAAGCGATAGAACGGTCAATGCCATGAAACTGGCAGCAAATGACTCTGGCACGCTTGCGTGTCCTTCGGTTGCCCTTCTGCCTGGTTGCACTTCATAGCGAGCTCTTGGGCATACCTGGTACAAGCAGTGGCACACGCTGCGCAGCTGGGGAGGGAAGTCGCAGGAGGAGCTGAGGATTGCGTGGAAGAATTGCTCCGTCATCTGCAGCAAGTTGCGCTGGTTCTCCTCCAGACTCTCCGTGGGTTCAAGCCTGAACAACGCGAGGAGAGGAGACACACACACACACCTTGCGTTATTATGATTCCCTATGCAACGATTCTGATCATGCATGCTCATTTACCAGGCTTAACAAGTGATTTATAGCAGCAAAACAAACAGCACGGACAAGTCTACGGTACAGTCGAAATACAACAAAATCTAGGTGTTTAAACATGCAACAATTTTACTGACTGCAAAACTGTTTCCTTTTTTATTTCTTTGCTTATGTATTTATTTATTCAGAGCTAGTATACTGCACATGAAGGAGTACAAAGGGATTTGTTCTGTTTTGAAAATACAACCTGGTGGGGTCGACCTCGAAGCTGACATGCTGCCACTCCGGAGTGGTGATCACTGCTCTTAGCAAAGGCTCCAGCAGCTTCTGCAGGTAGGTAGCACCATAAACCTGGAGACAAGAGTCACAGCGAGCCTCGTCACTGTACAGGGCCGAGTAGCGTTCTCTCCAAAGCATTGCAGAGGAGCACGCAAGCAAGCAAGAGCTCACTTCGATTCCCTATTCAGAGAACTTGCAAATGTAAAGTGACACCTGTTCCTTTAAATGTCTTTAAATTCACAATTACGCATGATTCAAATATTTTCTCTAATTTGCCCACCACATCATACCACCAGCAGAGAGGGATAAACCATGAGGCATGATTTTAGACAGATCATTTAGTTTATGTCACATTCACCTCCAGTCTCACAATTTAACGCAATATTCAAAAAGGGTATTTCAATAACAGTGCCGCCTCCTGACGACACCTTTCCTTACCTTAAAACAAAAGGTCATTATTTTACTTGCTAGGCTGTTTCCTCTGAACAGCGTCTGCATAGAGTCTGCCAGCTCCACCTCTTTGGAAAACATGTTCCACAGCAGCTGATACAGGAGGTGCCGGGAATCGAAGAGAGTCACCAGCACCCGGGCCAGTTCATCCTGATTGGGAACAAGAACAGCAGCACACAGCAGTATTTACTATGGAAGTCGCTTCACCTGTAACAGAACTACTGAAACTTGAATCTTTGCAGAAATGCACAGTCTACCTACCCACTGCGAACAAGGCACCACGTTGGCCAAAGCCATGGCAATGGGCAGCTCCCCCTGATCTCCCATCATGGTGACCAGCTCGACCAGCCTCTCGAAGCGGTCAGCCAGCACCGTCTCTGCCAGCGTGTCGAACTCCGTGCCCTGCTGCAGGATCTTGGTCAGCACCTCCATGAAGGTGGCTCGAGTCTGCAGGTCTTTATGGTAGCCCAACCCTGGCAACAAAGAAGAGAGTCCTGGTAAGCAGTCTGGTTACCTCTACAGGGCTGGAATGTTGAATCCAATCCTGGTTTAATAAGGCACACCTGAGCGTGTTACCTATACACTGGGGCTAATGAAGCTCGTAATAAAACCTGGAATGGGTGAAACTGCTACGCAATAGGAGTCTGATTACCGTCCCTGCTCTACAGTGGCAAAGAGGCTTAATGCCAAGAAAATAGTACTTTATAAAACTACTGTTAGGTCCTACAAAAAAATCCCAAATCGGCTTAATTCTGCATGGTTTCGCTGCTATTGCTAGAGTTAGGAAACAGTGCCGACGTGACTGCTGCAGTGGCTGCTTCCCCACGCTCACCTATGGAGTGCATCAGGCCGCTGTCCACGTTGGCGTTGAGGAGGTTGGACATGGCCAGGACAGTGCAGTGCCGCAGCGAGGCCAGCCTCCGGGACATCCCACGCTTCCGCCCCCCTGTCTGCTGCCCGTCATCCTCCACCTCGCTGCAGTCATTCAGCAGGTTCATGAACAGAGTGAAGTACCTGAGAGAGACACAGAGCCCATCAACACACTCAAGAGCAGGGGTGCAACGATACACTAACCTCCCCGCATCGCGAGACATGAGAGTGACCTGACTGGAGACTTGCAGGATGCACTATAAGATCAAATGATCATTTCATGATGGGACCGTTGACAAAAATGAAATGGGACAGGGAGAGTATGTATCCGTACCAACTATAAAACACACTTCCTCTTCATTCAAGAACCATCGAGATCTGCAGTGAGCGCTGGCTGTGCTTGTTTTCTTGTGTTATCACGATACACACTTCCACTACGATACGTTACGACATGTAAAGAAAGGGTCCATCGATACACAATGAATCACTACTCTTACTTTAGGAAGAGCTGCGACTTGGCCTCCATCAGTTCCACACCGTCGCCCTCTTCTGGCTGGAGGGGTAATCCTGCAAGAAGAGACACGACCGCCTCCATGCTGGCCTGATCCAGGTCTCTGTGGGCGAAACAGGAAACACACAGACACACAAACACGGAGAGACACACAGACACACACAGGTGTTTTACTGAAATATTTCACCACAAAAACAAACAATTAAATGGGGCTATTAAATGTACAATACCATCGGGGCAGTTTATTACGGATTAAGAAACACAACAGACAATGAGGCACGATACAGCGATTAGTTAAAATGGGAACTACACTGTGACACATGTGGGAGTCTGCTCCAGTGGATTACAAGATAAAAAACAAATAATCCGGACAAACAGAAATTCATCAAGCAACACCGAGTTTGCATAACAAATGACTGGACGGAGAACAGGAGTCTTGTCTTGCGTACCTTGTCAAACACTTCACGTCGTCATCCGCTGCCTGGTTGGAGATTCCCATAACCCAATCCGTCAGGTACTCCACCATTTTGTTCCTAAAAGCGACACACTGTTTAAAAGCAAAGCAATATTGCTTGACCTCACTCCACGTCACATGACATCCCCGAGACTCCATCTGAAATTTGAAAGCCCCCCTCCTCGGACCGAGACACCCCTGGGCAGCCCTGAAACGAAGCGCTTACCTGAATTTCATCTCCTGACAAAACGAAAGGTCGTCCCGTCTCTCCATCATCACTTCAACCAGTTGGCACAGCCTGGTTTTGATCTGGATTGCGTGCACCATGTTTCCCAAAATGCGGACATACCTGAGAGCACGGAGAAATCTGTTACACTTTCAGCACAGGGAGGTCCCTTGCTCAGTATAGAGGTGCTGAAATGGGTTTTTTCTTTTGTAGAAATGTTTTCATAACAACGTTTGTACTTGCAACATTAATTTAAAAATTCAATTAACGCCTATGGTGAATACGTTTTTATGACTAATTAGCTATTAACATTTAAAATATTCAGTACTTTGATGTATGTTTCAATATTAACTAAATCAAGTTATTAATCAAACTGATAAATCTTGTTACATACCGGTAACTGATTTATTAAAATGTTTGGACATACTGCTATTTTATTGATGACTGGCTCGTTCACAGTCGTCTTAAAATAACGCAAGAATATGTTTTGTTGGAAAATAATAATAATAAAAAAAACATTTTTTGACTGATTTATTTTCAGAAGTTTTCTTTTGGTTAAGTGGTGCAGCTGCGCTCCGATTTTATTAACTTTATTTTGGGGGGTGGGGGGGGGGGGGGTGTTGCAAGATAACTGAGTGTGATTTTGCAAGTTGTATTTGGTTGTACAGAGTAGTTGCGAAAAAAGTAACTTTTGCAAGGCTCTCGTTTCCTTCTGTATTGTGAGCATGGCAGTTCAGTGTGAGAGGTAACGGCTGCACGATTTAGTCACACAGTGTTCACAAATTAGGATTTAAGAGTTATGTTTTTGTGCTCGTTGCACTGGTTTTACTCACAAGTGATTCCTGTGCAGGTGTTTATGAATGGGAATCATAACAGACATGCACTTCTTTCTTGTATGATGACCAAGAAAAATAAACTGCATTTCTAAAATGTTCAGTTATCCAAAAGTACTTCAATTTACTAAAAACGTCTGTTTAGTTTTTGAAATTTATTTTATTTACTAAAATTAAAGTGTTTAAAAAAAATAATAATTCACTCAGTGCATATTCTATGTGATTTCCATCGTTCACAATATTTATTCAAATGAATAAAGGACAGTTTAGATTTAGGTTTATTTATAATGTTACAGTTTTAAACATATAAAATGTTTTAATTTGACATTTTCCCAAGGAGTGCTAATAGTGGGCCGCAGTGCCTGATGCAGCTGAACAGGTGGGCCTCAGGTAGAAAGGTTTGGGAAGCCCTGCCTTACATCATCCAACATCAAACAAGGTTCTCTAGAAACACACATCCACAGCACTCCTGCATGCACTGGGACAGCCTTGGAAGGTAGTGGATCCCTACCAAAAATTTCCGACTGTCCACCTGCTCTTGCAAGTTTAGTTTTAGCCCATCAGCATGGGTGTTACCTATCCAGTGAGAGACAGCGTGTGCTATTAAACTCACCTGACTAGGTTGAGCATCATGGTCTCAATACTGGCCTGGCCCAAGTGCTCGGAGCTTCCTTCAGTGTGGTTATCCAGCAGGTTCTTCATTATAGCAATAGTCTGCTCCACAAACTGCGTATTAGTGTCATTGATGGGAACCTGACGAGAAAACAGGGGAGTGACGGCATGTTTATCTTTGCAAAAGAAACGTGCATGGATATCTTATTTAGAAAACTGGAGCGTAAACCTTGAGAAAACGCATTGCAAACTGCCAACCTAGAACTACTATACTCTGAGTTCATCTTTACATATGACGTGTTTCCTTCAGCCTGAAAGAGGCCCATTAAAATCAGACATGCTTTCGTTAGTTTCATTGAGGGGTTGTCTTGCGCATTACAGCAGTTCCCCGTTAAAGATTTTTTTTAATAAATTTCAAATGATATAAAAAGCGACAGGGTTTAATACTGGCCCCCTACCGATATAATACATCAAATAATTTATCGAGGGCTGTAAAACAGTGGCGCACACACACACACACAAAGAGAGAGAGACAGGAGTCACACCTACCGGCCCTTGCGCATCAAAGAAGCGGCTGATGCTGTTCTTCAGCTTGTTGAACAGCATGGGGTAGAGCGCTGGGCTCAGCTCCAGCCCCACTAGGTCTTTGATACTGGTCCTGATCTGCAGGCCCACTTTCTCCAGGTTGCACACCATGAGGGAGAGCAGGCGGTCCAGAAACTTGCTGAGGGGCGTCTCCGTGCTGCCCTCAGTGGAGATCATGGAGATCATGGAGCCTTTGCGTTCATTGACAGGGCCCATGGGAGGGCTGTAAGTGGCTGGCCCGGGGTTGCTGCGGTGCTGAAGGCACACGCCCCCGAGGGCGCACAGGAATCCCGTCATGTTGAGCCATTCCTGCAAGGAGTCCGTGTCAGACAAGTCTATAGAGCCACCCCCACTTACATGTGACATTCGCCGCTTAACAATTGTCTTATGGAGACTTTCTGTAACCTAAACGTGGACATAATTTGTTTTTACTTGACCTTCATAAAGATAATAATAGTTAATAACAATAATAATGATGATTTGTTTTTTTTTTTTGGAAATGCAGAATACACTACTACAGATTGTACAGGGTGTATATTAAGTCACAGGACAGACGGCACTGTTAGCTGCTATTTGTCAAGCTGGGGAGGGAGTACTGTGTGTTCAGGAGGTACTGCAGCAGAATTATATTCGTAGATTCTGTGCAATGAGTTGCCGGTGCCCTGTGATTTCACATACACCCGCTATGCACAGAAACAAACGCACAAATGGATTGATGGATGAATCACAGACTGGTGATTTACAGTAAATACAGTTTAAAATACAACGAAGGCTAGTTATTTAACACAGGAGAGATTTACTTTAACATCAGTCTTGGTAAATATAAAAAACAAAACACCAGTCTTCTAAATAAGTAACAAAACTCTGGAATAAGTCTGTTAAGAAGGACAGGTACAAAACTATTGGTTCAGGATTTTTCACAATAAAACACTGAACTATGACATTTATTTCAGTTTAACTGAGGGTACACCTTGCCAAAAACGAAAAGTAAATGGTATTTTAAAAGTAGAAGGGCCTTATAATGTAAATACTAGTGCATGTGTGATTATTAAAACTACTGGATTTAAAAACATATATCTGGATAACTCTTCTTTAACTGTTCACAAAGCAAGACGACAAAACTGAGAAATAAACAAGGAAGTGTTCTTACCTGTCCGTCCTCAATTCTAGTTTTTGGATAGTTAAGAATTAATTTGGTGGCCTGGTCCCATTTTGCATATGTATCTTCCCAAGCCTGAAAGATTAATAACAAACAGATTAAATAACAATCTCAGTGTAAGGTTTATGAATTAAGATATACACGGAATTAACTACTTTGTTACGCTAGAAGGATGAGACCAGACCATGTCTGCCATTTATTAGTTCCAAATACCTACGTTTCATTCTACATGGAATGTTATTGTTCTGATCCAATACATGCCACTAGTATTAACAGAGAGAGGCAATGGATCAGATTCCCTGAACCTCTGGAGAGCCAGCCTCAGATGCCACACCGACGTTGCACAATGACTCTGGAGGTACTGGGAGCTTCTCTATGTGTGTATGTCTCTGTGCCTGGTATTTCTGTTCTTCTTTTCCCATACACTCTAGCACAGGCTTTGTCACTTCAATCATTCTAAACCCAAGTCAACCTAGCAGCTCAGTTTATGCCAGTCACCTCCAGCAAACTGGTATAACATTAGGAAGCCCGTTTTCTTCCACATGATTACCGACATATTCTTACACTCTACATCAGGACTCATTCTGCATGGTTTCATTTAAGATTGTAAATGTCCAGACCTCAGTATTTCCTGCAGTGGGGTGCTCTATTCTCCTGAGCAGTGCCATGACTCTCTTCTGCAAAGCTGCCCGACCTGCAGGCAAAACAAACTGTGTGAGACTGAGAGAGAGAGAGAGACTCCTCTCAAGAGTACCGCTTTTCCATTCAGGTAAGGTCTTTGAATCCAAGCAAAGGAGACAAAATACCAGTGGTCTGCAAAAGCTTGTACAGAATAACAGTTGTGGGAAGAGCATGTGTGTGTGTGTGATTATTGCACGACATCTTTTTGATACGGTCCTTTATAAATTCTGTCACATGGTCATTTCAGCCAGCGAATGCAGTGTATACTGAATATTCGATTACAGCGCTACGGAGTCCTGATTGCATGCACTACTTGCAAGCGCACAGGATAAGCAACACAGGGCTCCTGATGCAAAGGGAATCCAAACTTATTCCAATGCATAATGCACACTTGCTTATTCTGAATGATACCGTTATTTCACATTACAGTAGTGAAGAACATCATCACCACCACAGCAGACTGTCCCATTGTTACGACTTGCCTGTTGACATCATGTTGCTGACTGATGCAAACTCTATGAAGGTGTTGTAATTGGGGAGGATGTTTTGGACAGACACTTCATCCACCCCACACCTGATATCCGCCTCTTCACAGAGGTGCCTGAAACAGGACATGGCCACCAGGACGGCCTCAATGTCCGGGCTCCACAGGAACGCGTAGAGAGACACCTCCAGTTTGGTCTGAGCCTGGCGACAGATAGGGATCCCACTGCCCAGGGTAGCGTTTTCCTGGGAAACACAGCCGGGGAAATGCATCAGTCCTCTAGCACTCAGCAAACAAAAAAAATGAAGTTTGGGGGATTGTTTTAAAATAAATAAAAACTCGAATTGTCTGTGACGTTTCCTGTACTGTTATTTCCGATTCGTCATGGTATGCGTCAAAATCGCTGCTGACATCATCAGATTCTTAGGAAGTTGTTTCTTTCCAATATAATTACTGCTTTCACATCCTCAAAAGAGGAATTATAGTCAAATCCCATTTGATTATTTTTTACATTTTTTTTTATTTGTAATTTGTTACATTACAATAACACATTGACAACAAGCAAAGACTTGCAAGCCCGGGACTTTATTAAAACTCAATGCCTAGCGAATGAGACACTCTCCTACCTTGTTCTTGAGCAGAAACGCATTCCTACAGATCAGTATCTCTCTCAGCCACTTCAGAATCTCTGTGCTGTTCAACATCTGGTGACCGATTAGTTTCTTGCAGATAAAAAAGAGAACCTGGGAGCTGTGGAGAGGAAGATCACAACAGGTAAAACAGGGTGTTTTATACCAGGCAGGGATGGAAATAAGACTCCTAAGATTCAAATGCAAAGTTTTAATTAGGAAAACAAAAAACCAGATTCATACCTTATATCCCAAAAGGTTTCTATTGGTGCATCTGGATTCCACAGTTCAATGTTTTCTGGTTGATGCAGAACCAATAAAGCCTAAAACACAAGGAGAATTTTAAAAGAAGCTACTGTACTGTAGCAAACACACTTGGGTGTGGGCTGTTCTTTGCAAATTCACCTTCCAAGCAGAGATGGGAATAAGACTCCCATTGCACAGCACTTTCACCCGTTCCAATGTTTAGGTAACAAGCTCAGGTGTGTCTTATTAAACTCATAGTGAAACCAGGAATGTATCACACTCCTTTGCAATTCCGACCCTGTAGTGCAGTGGTTTTCAACCCCGGTCCTCGGGGACCCCCTGTGTCTTCTGGTTTTCATTCCAACTGAGTTCTCAATTACTCATCTAAACAATTAAATGAACTAATACTTAGCTTAATTAAGCCTTTTTTAATTGCTTAAACAGTTGAAGATGTCAACTTAACTATCAAATGTTATAAATAACCTGAAATATGCAGCTTTTTTGGAGCCGAGAACAATTAGTTCAATGAAGGGTTCAGAGAAGTAATTGAGAGCTCAGCTGGAATGAAAACCAGCACACAGGGGTTCCCCGAGGAACGGGGTTGAAAACCACTGCTGTAGTGGAATGACGCTGTAAACAGACACAAAGGGATTAGATTGGAGTGTAAACAAGGAGCTCGATTGTGTCACACTGCCCTAGACGCTGCTGAACCCTGATCACAGCCCTGTATATAAAGCTCACTTGCCTCCATTGCTTCCTGGGCAACCTCAGACATGTTGGGCAAGGGGACCAGCTGTACCAGCCCTGTGATTAACTCTGCAGTGCTGCTCTGGATTTCATGGCCTGGCTTTCCGGGATTCTGCAGAGAAGACGAGACACGTGGACGTGGTTCACCTTCCAGTATATTCAATTTCAATGTATTTCATTTATATTAGCACCTTTCAGACCACGGTATCTCAAAGCGCTTTTCATGTCGGTTTTAAACAGAAAGAAGTATGCAATATTCCTCGCTGTAGCATGACATAGGATTACTGACAAACCCCAGCAAAATCATTGTTTACATGGCGTGTCCACTACACGTGACACAAACGTGGATCAATAATGTAGTGAAAAACAAACTGGATATTCAAGTCCCTTTTTCTGTTGTAAGAGCTGTAACCATGCCCATCATACAGGATGCAAAGCAACGAGGGATGGATCTATTCTCAGATTATACTGTGTATGTTCACAGCTCTCCCGATATTAAACAGCATTTCATCTTTGCGTGACACAGGCATCCCCCTGGTGGCGAGAATCTGCACTACACTGTATCTGCCTCTGAAAGCGAGTAACTTCTGGTGAAGAAACACAGATGTTTTCACATGTTTTGCACATGTTGAAGTTTAGAGACAAAATGAACAATACATCTTTGCATACAATACTTACGTGCAGCAGCAGTTTTGGGTCTGCATGGATTAATTTCACAACGGCCAACAGCAAATACTTATAACTCTTGGTATCCAAATCTGTCGTTTTTTCTTTAAATTTAAGGCTGGTAATTTTAAATGTGAGACTCTGGGTGAAGGAAACAAACAAAGACAATAGAAAATGATTAAGAAAAGCAGGTATGTAAAATGAATTGCTACTGTCGACTAATCATTGTGCTCTCCTATTTAAAAGGGCTAAATACATTTAAAAATAAGACAGCAGACAACACAATACCGATCTTCTAAAGATACACCGTTATAAAGCCACAGGGTATACTCCAAACACATTGCTGTTTCATGATAAAATCAGGGGGTATCATGAAACAGACAAGCCAGGGAAACCAAGTGCTTCTTCGCCCCGATGGGAGGTAAAACGCCCCAGTTTGGTTCCTTACGGAGCACACATTGAAACAACTATTAAAGCGACCTCACCACGGAATTAAAAGGCTGTTAAGATGCCTATGGTTTTGTACTTACAAGGACATGATCCATTACAGGGAAAGGGATTTGACAACAGAAACACACAGCGTTACTGAGGACTGAGGGGGGCACCGACAAAGACAGGCCTGACTGACATCACACCATCAATCCCCAGCCTTCTGATTCAGAGACAGCGACTAAAATAACCCAACCACATTCACACTGCCCACGTGTTTTAAATAAAACGTTATACTAAAAGGTTTTGTACCATTTTAAAAGGCGGAAGCAAGCGAGCTACAGATTCAAGAAGTAATCGAATGACACAAAGGGGCGTGACGACTGTAACTAGGCACAGAAAAGCCAAGTGTCCGGTCTCTCTTTTCTGCGGTAGTTACGATGGATCATACTTACAGCGACAGAAGCCCACTGCCATGCAAAACAGTGACTGCTTGGCATCTGATCATGTGAGCGACAGCAGCCAATAACAGAAAACAAAAAAAATAAAGCAAAGAAAAGACAAGAGCACCAGCGATCAATGTGAGAGTAGCCAGGCACAGACCCTGCTCCTATCCACACAGGGGACTTTACAGAAACACGCTACACAGCCACGAATGAGACACAGAGAGAGAGAGAGGATAGGGAACAGACGACTGAACTAGAATCCTGCCTTCTTTATTGCTGCAGTGTAGTTTGTACTGTGTCTGGCTTTCTACTTGGTGGAAGGTTGTCTTGTTTTAATGTTGGGTTGTTTGTTGGGATATTAGGAAGTTTAAAGTTAAGGTCAGGATTTATATTTAAAAATCCAAAAGGGGAACTCTATATTTATCTGTAGTGGATCCGAACTTTAGCTTTATTTTTAGAATGATTTTTTACTGCAGATTATGTATTCTCTGATGACAAAATGTGGATCCCGCATTTTCATTAAGCAAGGGTGCCTGTCCTTATGTCATTAAAAAAAGTACAATGAGCTTAAAAAAAATAAATAAATAAATAAATAAATAAATAAATAAATAAATAAATAAAACACGCTGACAGTCCTGCAAAATACTGTGCTGCAGCTACTGTACCAGAACACTGTTTCATACACTCAAGACAGTGATACAAATTGTACTTTTTACAATATGTACATCTGCTTGCAACACTTCTATTAAAATAACCAGTCATAACTACTGTATGAGCTGGTTGGGCTTAAAATAATCTTCTACCTGGAATATTACATGGGAAACTGCCCACCCCTCAAGTAGTAACTAAGACCTGTGATTAAAGCTCGTTATTCTTCTAACAAGATCAAGGAATCCTTATGCATTCAGAATGCATAAATGGGAAGCCTATTTCATTCCCAGGAAGGATGCGCTGACCAGTGTGTAACTAACCTCTAGAAGGGGGCTCCACCAACACTAATCACACAGAAACGCGCCTGCGGTGGTGGTCCGCTCGGATGAGGACGCAACGCTGCAAAGCTCCCGTTTCTTCAAAAGCAGAAAGGTTGTGACGTGGTGTGAGAGAGCAGAGAGGGGCAGGAGCACACCGATACGAAGCAGGGGAATGAAGGGGGGCTTGCAGACACACTTACCGGCGTCATGCGTAAGGGAGCGTGTGCACTGAAGCCTTGCATCACTCGGCTCAGAGTCTCCGAGAACATGCCCCGCAGCTCCCCCGAGTAGCAGTACACCGCGTCGATCTTGGGCCACCAATCCAGAGCCGACTGAGCCATGGAAAACAGAAAGAAAAAGAGAGAGCACTTATATATTCAGCGTGCAGGAACTGGAAGCCTTTTTCATACTGCTAACCACTTTTTATATTACCTGCATGTGTCTTACTGCTCTGAAATGACTTGATGAACAAAACACTGCAAATGCATGCATTAAGTCAGCTTCTGATTGCGCACATAATGCAAGAATGAGGCTCTGTACTTAACCTTGCTGTGGTACCAAATCAAAGTTACAGTACTTCACTTCAAAAGGATTGTAGCTTCGATGTGCACTTACATTGGTAATGATTCTGTGGAGAGAGTTCACCAGCACAAAATGGAAGGTGGGCGGGGAGGATGGTGCCAAACAGACCTGGGAAAAGAAAGAGAGGCAACGACAATGCAAACAGGCAAGGCACTTACAGTTGTATTCATAAAGCATTAGTATGCCAGGTATAGCACTGCAGTTTCACACATTTACTGGCACGATAATGCTTTCTCAATTTTCATCTTTACGTATGCAGAAATTGGAGAGATACAAACAAACAAACAAAAAAAAGACATCCTTGATCTTGAATTGCTTTGTGGTGGTTTGCTGCTTGAATTGATACTTCTCCAGCTAAAAATAAAAACAAATTGGGCCACATGTCTTCTTTGAAACTACAGTGCATTTGAAAGACTAATTAAATGACATGCAAACTAGGAACAGTTAACGGAGGTTTAGCTGTTTATTTACCAAGCTTACACAGAAAAAACACAATCCATCCTTTATACTCTTACAGCCCTGGAACAAAAGCTAAGAGTCCCCCAGCCCTGTCCTGTGTTAACTGGCAGCTCACCTTGAAATGCTGGTTGTTGTGCGGGTTTATTCGGAAGCAGGACACGAAGCAGTCAATCATGAGGTCCATGTCCGCACTCTGACTGCCGGTTCCTCTGGAGAACGTCTTGCCGGGGTTGAAGAGTAAAGCCTGAATCAAATCCCACAGAGAGACAGCATGAAGAAACCAGGCAAACACCCCCTTCCCCGAACACACTCAAAACACATGCTGCAGTGACAAGTGCAGCTCACTGTAGTCTGCACAGAATGCAAGGCAAGCATTTCAAACTGGAGTTCTTTCCTATAGGGCAGGGGTGTCCAATCACAGTCCTGGGGGGCCATTCCACTCCAGGTTTAGCAGGTAAATTGATATAATTACAGTAACTACTTCAGGCTCTGGATGGAGTTTTAAGTGGTTCCATTAAAGAATTTAGAACAGGGGTGGAACAAAGCCCAGGAGCCAGCTTTGGCCGCCCCCGATGTTGGCGAGCCCAGTCCCTTACCTTGAGGTCTACAACCATGGACTGCACCAGGAGGAAGATGACGGAGTTGTCCTCCCAGTTGATGTAGGTGGAGGCCTTGCAGAGTTTCACACAGGCGATGGCAGCGCTCTCCGTCAGCTGCTTACTGACGCCATGCCCCGCCAGGGCTTTCCGCAAGTTGTCCAAAAACAGTTTCTGCAGTAAAAAAAAAAAATAACCCTTCAATGGAAGCAGGTCTGGTCCCGTTGCCAGAGGAGAGTGTGAGTGTGCCTGGGGCGTTGGAGGGATCCATGCAGCCTGCCTGTGCTCACCTTGTTCACCTTGCTGTCCTCCACCACCTCCTTGGAGATCTCCTGGATGATCACGGGGCAGAGGATGAGCAGGATGATCTGCAGGGGCCACACGGCCGCTTTCCGCTTCGCACTCTCCGCAAAACTGTCCACCAGGTCGAAGAGCTTCTCCGCGCAGTCTGGAGAGGGGCGTGTCAACAGAGCGTTTCAAACAAGACTGAACTACAGCATTTACACACTACTCACTCAATTACTACTGGAAATGACACCGGACTGCAACATTTACACAGTCAATTACTATTTAAGCTTTACTTATTTATTGATGCAATTTTCTGACCACTTTGAAAGTACTTTGCCTTGGTATTGGAGCATGAATATAACAATAAATCAGCTCACAGTAAAAACTTCAATGGAAGTCTCATTTCCTTCCATGCATCACCTAGATTCCCACCTGTGCCAAGGAACCCCCAAACCAATCTACATCACAAGTGGATGAGCAGATCTCAACACACAGCTGACAGTGCAAGGGTGGCGTCCGGGCAGGCGGCACCACTACCCTCCTGTTTTATTAAGCAGTGTTCTAGGTTGGGCTAGGAGGCTGTGATCTGAAGTCTGCACTTCATTCTTTTACCTGCCATGTCAGTCTGAGGTCGCTGATACAGCATCGTAAACTCATCCGGATAGTTTTCCACCCAGTTCCAAAACGCCTGAAATGAATTGATGAAGAACTGAATAGAGTAACAGAAACAAATAAAACGTACCCCCTTCCATAGTCAATGCCATTATCTGGACAAAACTGGATACCAAACAGACCTCACCAAACCTGACCCACAATAACATTAGAACATAATCTGTACTAGTCTCTTACCATAAACCTCTCTCTGATTTTAACCAAAAAAAAAAAAAGCTTGTTGAAACGCTTGTTGCTGAATTTCTTTTGGCATTTCTAAAAGACCTCAAAACTGTATAAGAAACTAACAGAGGGCTGAGCAGAGCGCCACTCTCGTGAGGAACGAGGAGAAGACGCACAAACCTTTTCGAGGCTGTTGATTACACCCAGCTGGGCCGGCTTCTTCAGGGCTTTAAATTTAAACACGGTCTCTGGAGAAAAGAAAGAAAGAAAGATGACACACACGTCAGGCTGTTTCGAAGGAGTGCATTTCCTTCCCCTCGTCTGTCTGGTTTGAGAGACTCGGGAGGTCACGTAGGTCTTTTAAGCCTTACTGTAAAACACCCAGCAAGCGACAAACTGCAAGGATGGGGTGCGGCTGTCCTTTCATTATGTCTGGAATCAAAATTACAAAATGCACTGCTCCAGTACAGAGTACCATCTGAAAGATCTCCCCCTCCAGCTAAAAAACAGCAAGACTTTCATGAGCAATGATTTACCCCAAACATCCCACTGCTCAGACTAGTCTTTTAGTTTACATCTGTCTGTAAAAACATATAAGGTTTATATTTTTAATAATAAAATAACTGTCGTATTTGAATCCACTAGATCATCTGAACAGACCCCAATATGCTTTAGTCACGTGCCAAGAACTGGATTTAACAACTTTGTACAATTAACACTATAGAGCAGATTGCTGTTTTTTGCAAGTTGTTTGCTGTTGAAAAAAAAATTGTATTCATGATAATTTGTTAAAGTTACACAGCCCAATGTTGTGAAAATGAGGATCCCGGTATCCAGGTGCAAACGGAGTTCAGCCAAAAAAAACTATCAACAGCAGAGCAGTGAAACATCCTGTCCTGCCAGAGACAGGCATCCTTCATTGACACCGTTAATATGCAAATCGTACATCGGCCAGACAGCTGGGGAACACATTCATATGAACGCAGATCAGTGTGGGGAGGGAGGGTGGGGGTACCTTGCAGAAGCCTTTTGAGTTTGGCACAGTCCACGTTGATGTACTGCATGAGCTCAATATCGTGGATGTCCACATTGTCTTCCAGGCACACCGTAAGCTCCTGCAACCTAAAAAACAAAGAGGAAAGAAGTGACTCTGGTCTGCAGTCAAAGAAACGAACTGCAGCACCCAAGAGAACAGGATACAGGCGTGGAAGCCAGACTCCCATTGCACAGCAGTTTGATCCATTCCTGGTTTTATTAGGAGTTTAAAAAGACACACCTGAGCTTGTTACCTGTACACTGTGGCTCATCAAGCTATGCAATAGTCTTATTTCCACCTCTGCAATAGATACCACAGACACATATTGCACATGATCAGCTGCACAGCCTCTGACATGCTTAACTGACTGCTGCAATGCATTGTATATTGGCATTTAAATCTGCCTGCAGAGTATCCAGAAATCAGTCAGAAGTGTACCTTGCAGAGGACAGACGACCACAGGGAACATGGTTAAATTCTGTATGTCCTCAGTTATATTTCATTAGTTCCCACCCTAATTTAATTACAAGTTACCACTTTAGTTTTTTGCATCCAGACGCGTATGGGTACAAAAAAAGTTCCTAAGACCCATAAAACCATACAGTGTTCACTATATATATATATATATATATATATATATATATATATATATATATATATATATATATATATATATATATATATATATATATATGGTTTCGCATCACCCTATAGAATTAACTAATTTTGCTTCATAAAGTCAAAAAAACATGCTGAATTCTAAAATTCTAGGTGATGCTAAACTTTTTGCCATAGCTCTATATTTAAAACAAAAAAAAAACACATTTCCCATGAGCAGACATTTCTGCTCATAATTCATAAACCTGAATGGCTAATGACTATATCAGATGTACCCCCCCACCCCCACCCCCACACATCTAAAACATGGCCACTTCCCTTTTCCAAATGTACAAACTTGATGCGTGCTCAACATGAACAGTACTGGGAGCCTGACACACAAAGCAGCCCTTGATTCAGCTACAACAGGGAGCCAGCCGGTCCTGTGTGAGGGGAGTGAGCGAGTCCCCACTGCTGGCTCCGATACGCCAACAATCTCCTGGCTGCATCGGAGGAGCGGCAGTGCGCTCCAAAAGGAAACGGGGGGGGGGTCAAACAGCCAGCAATGCAAGCTGCAGGCATTCTGACTCCCCCTTAGGAGTTAAAGTGACACAGTGAGAATCATTAACCCCTTCCCTGCCCTGGCACTGCACTTTCCTACTATAGAAGGAAGACAAACTTAATCCACAGGTTTTGCAAACAGTGCAAAGCCCACTACCTCTTCCCGTCTAGACATTTTGATTACATTTTTGCAAACCTTGCAACAAGTCACTTGGGTGCAGGACAGATAGGAGCAATCAGATTCTGAGCCTGTGACTCGTTTTACAATCCTGCCACCCCTGATTCTTAAAGAGGCTTGAATAAGCTTACTGATTAATAAGCATGCAAGTTACTAAACAATATACTTCAGGTAGAATGGGATCGAAGCGGACTGGAGCCGTTATTATAATTATATTTTTTTCAGATACAGTAAAAGTTGTCAAGAGAAAAGCGAACCTTGTGATGTCACAATGCAAACCTCTTCCCATGGATTACCCTTCCCACACACACAAACACACACACACACACTCAGATACATGCTGCAGTTAGGGTTAGGGTGAAATGAAAAGGCACACAGAGAGGGGAGTGCTTTCTCACCGGGTGGAGATCCTGCTGAAGACAGCATTGAAGTTATTACAGCTGAGAGAGAAGAGGACCCCAGAGGCCGAGTTCCGGAGCTCCGCGGCGTGCTGGTTCCCTTCCCGGTACGTGTGGATGAAGTGGCAGATCTCTGGCAGCAGCTGCTTCACCAGCATGGTCTCGTCCAGCCTCATGCAGTCCTTGGGTTGCTGGAATCCAGGAGCAAAGGAAAAGTTACTCCGAGAATAAAATAACACACAACAAAATCATCATGCTTAGCGTTACTGTATGCCATAATACCGAAAGAAACATTTTAAAACATTTTGTCTTTCGGAAAGTCTTGTATGACGATTTATAAACAACAGACCATAGGAAATAAACAGCATAACAGAACATCTTGTTTGTTTTCAGTTAACAAGGAGGCAGTCATGAGGGACAGGAACACACACTGTTGGGCTAACAAGACAAGTTTATAAAAGCGAGACTGACAGGATGTGGTTACAACGCTGGCTTGGCCCAGACTTGACCACAGAGGCTTCAAGCACTCTCTTGCATGCTGTTCATGGCACTAGATATTGAAACACTATTGCTTTTAACCTTTTCTTAGATGCATGGATTTTAACAGTACTTTTGTAATCAAGCGCGCTATGCATCATTAACCAACAATTGAAAAAAAAAAAAACTACCTAAGGTCAATGGTTTACAAGCTTAACCAATGTGCACCAAAAATGAGAGAGATCCAAGCTACCCCTCTGAGCTGCGAGTCACTCCTGCAGCTTGTGATTGTGGAGACAAAGGCTGTCACTTTCACTGAGACAATGGTGACTCTTCCGCAAAAAATTATAGACAACTACATGACGACAGAATGTAAACCGTGTGCAGTTCAGCAATGCTGCACAAGGGCTTCAAGGTCAGTATTACTGCGTGCGGCATGTGAGCGCCTTACTGCTGAACTGCATCAGCAGCTGTAAACTATCTGAAAGTCTGCATTAATGGAAAATCTGTTGAGGAAGTTTAGAGGAATCCCATTGGAGGCTCTGAAAAGGCAAACTGGAGGCAAGGAAATGCCTGCAAAAGTAATCCTCTGTAACTGGTAGCATCGCTTTACTCTTTGCACTATAAAACAGAAGTGATTTACTGTGCTTGTTAACTGGGATACAGGCAGCAAGATACCACCAGCAGAGGGCAAGTGCACTGTAACTGATGAGATCACAGTTTCAATGCCATGCAACTGCACTCATATCCACAAGACCTACTCCTCGTAACCAATCGCATTTCATTTAATAAAAAAAAAAAACTTGTGTGGTTTTAATATTAATGCGCTTAGCCAGTGATACAGTCTTTCCTTTTCAACGCAGATAAGGCTCCTGTTGCATAGCAGTTTCATCCATTCCAGGTTTTACTATGAGCTTTATTACCCACAGCATACAGGTAACAAGCTCAGGTGTCTTATTAAACTCATAGCGAAACCAGGAGTGCATCAAAACTGCTATGCAACAGGAGTCTTAGTTCCATTCCTGTACTAGTCTCTCTGATAAAAGTACTGCATGTACATGACCTGTTACTGCAGTAGAGTTTATGAGGGTCCTCATAAAGAAAGTCAGCAAGCACTCACCCCTGCCAGACATTTCTCCAGTGTGTCCAGTATAATGAGCTGGGACAGGTACAAGTTCTTCTCTGCTGCTTCCCCAAATATCCGCTGAAACAAAACAACACAACATTGGAATACGTACTCTTCTATCACTACAGCAAGTGCAGTCTGAGCCTTTGTGTGTGCGACACATTCCCCTGTCGTGAACTCTATCCGCACCAGGTAACGTAACCCTGGGATGACTAATGAACAGTTTCAGTGTCTTACACTGGAACAGGAATAACAGGCATCGTCATGCAGGAACCCCAATGGTGGGGGGGACTTAAAACGGGAACTATCTAAAAGTGCAGTGCTGGTTTCTGTCTCCACCAGGACCTTCAGACTTTTAAAAAAAATCTCCACTGTTTCCACTGCACCCCAGACAGGTACTCTACAGAAATGACTCTGTGTAAATCAGACTGCAATTCCAACCAAAAACAAAACCTGGTTACAACAAAACTCTAAACTCCTCCATTAGAACCCAGATAGGGAATCATTATCATCGCTATCCTTATTTCCATTCTCATTTTCTCAAAACAGCAGCGTCTTCAAGAAGCGGGTGTAACCCTGCAGCCTCAGTAACTGCACCTCCACCTCCTGTCTGTCTGCTCCTGATCAAGCCTGCTTCTGATTCAGCACAGAGCAGCGCTGACTAAAACCACGTGGGAGGACCGGTCCCCCCCACCACCGCCAATGTAGACTCATACATCTATTCTCATGACCAGTCTCAAACAAATGACAGCTTTCAGAATGTGCTTTCGGTATGACAAAGCTCTGACAAAGGGCAGAGAACTCCTGTACTGGAATGCAGCGAACAATCCTGGGACTGAACAGGCAGGGCCAGCTGAGAGCTGAGTACAGGGATCCTTACATCGAGGAACACAGAGAACAGCAGCAACGTGTTGCGTGCAGGGCGCTCTTAAGCATGTACTTACCATGTTGTTCACATTTTTCAAGATGTTAGTGAGGCCGCTTATGACGAGGGAAAACTTATACTTGGAGATGTTGATGAGGCATTCCTTGTTGTGTTCTGTGCTGACTCTGGTGTGGGTAGTCTGCTGTCCTGCTTTGATTGGAAGCTAGGAAACAAAAAAACACAACTGTTAGGGTGTGAAATGTACAGCTAGTTTCACAGACCCTGTTTGGTCCAAGATCAGTGCTAATCGAGGTCTGTGAAGCTCTACAGGTATAACGCCCCATACCATTCTACAAATCGTTTTTGCCTAAGGAAGTGGAAGAAACCGCCAGGTTTTTCTTTTCATTTAACTTGAAGATATGATTTATTGATCTCATATGGTCTGTCCTTCCCTTCCCTGGGCAAACAACTGAACACCTGGAAAAAGTGTGATAAACAAGACTATGACACAGGCGGGCAGAATGGTACCAGGAAGCAAACAAAGAGAAGCATTTCATTTAAAACTAAAGCCATGCAAGTAACTGCAGACTCGCTACAAGCCTGTACTGATAGCAATCTGTACCTCAAGAAAAAGGGCCTGGGCTCGTCTCTACTTATATGTTTAGGACCCAACTTTTTAACAAACTTTGTTTTATGCCCTTAGACGCTTTCATTCAGTTTCCACAATGCACTTCATGTTGGGAAACCATCCATAAATCAGACTTCTAAACTTTTACACAAGCCAAAACGTTGGTCTGCTGGACTCGAGTTTCTTGTGATTTCATTACAATCACGTGCTTGATTTCGGGTCAGTCCGGATTAGCGAGAGTCTTCTGTATAAGGCATGTTTAGTGCGGTTCTAAAACCCGTCTCACTGCTGCGATGGCCGCAAAAACACTGAGGCGGTAAGAGAGGGAGCTGGGGGTTCCACTTCCACAGCTCTTCAATATTAATATGAAATGGAAATTGAAGTCTCAAGACCGGTCCACAGTGAGGCGTGCGAGCCGAGGGGACCCTAGTGCACACTGGGAAGCCTGCTGATGTCCATTTTAATGCCCAGCAGATCAACAGTGGGCGCATTGTCTCGAGTCACGCTCGTGAATTCCAGAAAGGTCACGGACCAATCTTTTCCCTGATGTGCACTTTGACAGATCCAGTGGTCCTATATTTGCACATCACCAAATTACTTAAAATGTTTGTTTTTATTATGAAAAAAAAAAATGTTACAAGGCAACTGCACATTACTTTTCTAGCAGTATTGTAATGCAGAAGGGTATGGAAGTTTTAATACAATATATACCAATGCATGCACAAGGTATGGAAATAAGCCTCCTATTGCATAGCAGTCTCACTTTGAGCTTGATAAGCCATACTGTACAGGTAACAAGCTCAGGTGTGTCTTATTAAACTCATAGTAAGAACAGGAATGGATCAAACTGCTATGCAATGGGAGTCTTATTTCCATCCCTGAACCAGGAGAACCTGTCTGCATGGGTTGCAATATGTCTAACAGTAGTGGCAAACTTTTAAACGTCACCTTTACAAGCTGGCTGACTGTCAGTCTAGAGCTACAGTAAAGTGTGTTTAACAAAAGTTTTAGAGAAATAAACAATTAATCCCTAGTGTAACCCATTCCAGCAGTGTGCAGAGCTTGGCTTGCCAGCACAGCCAATCCTCTTTTGTGACCTCTGCAGCCACCCAAGCAGGCTCAATAATAAGCAGGATTGAATCTCTATTACATTTTCATCAAAGTATAATGAGCTGCACCCTCCCGCTAATCCTGTGTACAATCACTGCTCTGCACAGCGTGAAACTGCACACTGCTCCGCGAAAGTAACTCAAGAAAGCAGCAGCACGTCCTCTCGGGAGCCAGAACTACAGCCGTGCCCTGGACTTCAATACGACAGCACGACTTGGAAGGAAACGGGGTTAGAGTAATGCAGCAAAGCAACGATTCACAATCCTAGGTCAATAAAAAAAATACTGTTGATGCGAATCAGTCAATTTCATCATTTAAATAGAAGATTTTTTTTATTTTTTTTTTTAAAACCCAGCAAGTTTGCCAGTGCGGTAAGCGGGAGATCATTTCAATCACATTCATTTAATGCTGAATATGAACACACTGATAGACCACAGAACCCCCCCCCCCCCCCCCCCAAAAGAACAGAAGGTCAATGGAGGTGTGTTGTGTTGTATTGCAGTGCTGCATTTGGTTTTCAAAATGCTTCTCTCTTCTTTTTTTTTTGCTTTTCTGAGCTGCAACAGATCTTGAAGACATTATCCATAACCTCCCTGGGCTGCAAGCACTGCAGCTGCAGGAGCGTGACACAGTAGACAGAGAAAATGTTTAACGTGACCATTCCCCCGACCCACAGTCTCAGTAACAACACGTAGCACTTCCAAAAGAAAAAGGAGCTCTCTGTCCAGAAGAATGAAAGAGCAGGGGGTTGCGTAAGCGTGGCCCAACATGCTGGAGGAACTCAACAGCACTGGATGGAAGGCAGGTGGATTCTCCCCCATGACAGAGCTGTCACAGGTCATTCTTCTGTTTTCTCTGAACTCCTCAGCACAGTGCAGCCTTCCCCAAGTCATACCCAGTACAAGCTATCGCTCCTACCAGGCAGTGCACACCCACAATCTGCTGTGTCTTCCAGTGCACGTGCAGTAACAGTCAATACTGCGTGGTGAGCGTTCGCTGCAAGACTAAAGACATGCATCACTAATTGACATGCCAGTTTGTTTGTCTTATCTAAAACTAGAGGGCCGCGGAATCAGCCAAACTGCTGATGTTATTCGGAGGGGTTTATAGGATCTTGCATGGGTGTCTGGTTTCACAGACCCTGTATAGCATTAATCTTAGTTTCATCTTCAGGTAAATAAAAAGGTTAGGGCTAATGGATGTCTGTGAAAACACACAGTAGTCTTGTAAATAAAATACCTAGGCTACTTTGTTCCTTCCTGTGCAAGTCAAGTCACAGTCTAAAAATACAATCTTCTAGTGGCAAGAACCCCCCACGCTGCAATGCCCAACTCTGACCTGCGCTTTACAGCAGGGTCTGGAACATTGAGCCAAATCTGACTCTTGATTTGTAAAAAAAACAAACAGCACAATAGTATGAAATCTTATTTATTTCACTATATTTAATTCAATTACAACAATATGACACTTCCTATTCACCAAACAACAAATGAGAAGCATACACTTTGTATTCCTCAAGAGGGTTGGAAATAAGATTCCTGTTGCATAGCAGTCTGATCCATGCCTGGTTTTACTAGGAGCTGGCTAAGACACATCTGAGCTACCTACACACTGTGGCTAACCAAGCTTGCAGTAAAGCATAGAATTGGTGGAGCTGCTATTTCCATCCCTGATCAAGTTAAACTATTTAAGGCAATATAAAGATTTCAAACTGTATGTGCATACTGTGGCACGCCTCTGTAAGCAGCGCATACTAGTGCAAAAAAGATAGGAGAAGAAATCAAACAGACTCCCTCGGAATGACTACACAGGACGTACGTGGAAGGTCAGTTCCCAATTCAGGAGACGCGATTCACAATAATTAAATAAAACTGGTACTGACCGATTTCAACAGGTAAGTGCGCTGCACCGCGGTGTTACTGTAAAGGTCCTCTACGCATGAAGCAGTCAACAACACCAATGCACACATTAACGTGTTTGTATGCAAACATCAACGCAGAAAACTACTTACCGATATATCGGGAACTACTGTATGTCAAAGCAAAGATCCGTGCAGTGTTGTATGCACGTGTGCATTAGATTGTAAACTGCATTGCTCGTTCATATATACCACTGTAACATTACTGGTACAAAAACGTATACATACACACATAAAGAAAGAAAGGCATCGCCTCGCCTATATGTTGCATTGGTTGTGTGCAGTCTGTGTGACATGCATGACGTTAGTAAAGCTCTTTCCTCTTCCCCTGTACTGAAACCCCCTCGTTTTCTTGTCTCTGATCCATTTGCTAAACGGAATCCCGGTTTCAACGCGATGTATGTATACCGGCGTCGTGTCGTTTTATTTCTCTTCCAATGCAATCATAATATAATGCAACGGCTTGCAGCATCCAAATGGTCGCCTGACTGACTGCTGTACTATATCCGTACACCACAAAACAGAGGAACCCTTCAAACAGAATTAAACAATGCGTTACATTAAAACCGGCGTCCGATCATTAACCAAACACTCGCACCATTTATTACACTGCATTCTACA
This sequence comes from Acipenser ruthenus, assembly GCF_902713425.1. Lineage (NCBI taxonomy): Eukaryota > Metazoa > Chordata > Actinopteri > Acipenseriformes > Acipenseridae > Acipenser > Acipenser ruthenus. The sequence goes on from NC_081214.1 coordinate 1,328,054, forward strand.
GAAGGGTGGGGGGTCGAGAGAGAGAGAGAGAGAGAGAGAGAGAGAGAGAGAGTCGGGTACTTAGTACATTAGAAAATGGATGCGATTACATTATTAAAACCCCAAATCCCACCTCGTAAAATAACCCAACCTAGTGCTAATATGTAGCGGCTGTGTTTATCACAGGCGCGTTGGCACAACGGGGACTGTTCGCAGCAAGAAAATAATAACCCATGCGGATCAGATGGTTATTATATTTGATAAAGCCTGAGGCGAGCCATCCACTGTTGTTTGTGTTTGTTTTTGTTATCCCTCGAACAAGACAGCAAATGCCAATCTGTTTTGCAATGTGTGTGTGTGTTTATATTATATTACATACGGAAGAAAAACAGCTGCACACAATGACATTGTATTGGTATTATTTTTTATTTTTCTCAAATCGGATGCATAACACAAGCGTTTTTTCTCCCTTGCTCTGTCTGTTTTTATGATATTGAATTCCTAGTGTGGTGCTGCGTACGATCTCCCTTTCTCTCAGTCTTTTTCGATCGCTCTATCAATGCATGTTCTATATAATAATAATATGCAATACGAAGCTGATGTTTTCATCGTCCCCACAGCCCCTTTCCTAACCCCCTCCTGCACCCCGACTCCCGGCCACTCCAGCCCTGCCCCCCCCGGTCCCCTAACGCTCCCCTCATCCGAGTCCGCTTTGCTTACCTGCTCGTCGAATCGGCTGATCACGGCCTGAACCCATTCCACGGGTTTATGCGCCGCCATGGCCGGCCGAAGAGAGCCGGGGTGGGTTTACTGCGACTCCCAAACAGAAGAGGTTCTTTTTTTTTTTTTAGTTATTTTTTCCCTACAGTTTATTCTTCACTCTTTAATCCTTATCGGAAGCCGCTGTTGGAAACTGGACGGGGGTGGGGGTAGGGGAGGGCTGGTTATTATTATGATGGTTATTATTATGATTAGTATTTTATTTTTTTCAGACCCCACAATGCCGCCATGATACCAACCGGAAGTTTGATTCCTCCTTTCCAGTGAAGCTCGAATGAGAGCGAGCGGCAGAGCAGCAGAGAGCGAGCGCCGAGGGGCCGCCAGTGCGCCTGCGCGGCTCGGGGGTTCGAGGCTTGTTCCATTAATGAAACCAGCGCGGGCGAAAGAAGTCCTTCACAGACTAGCAGTGATGTCATTCTTCTTACAGAGCTATGACATTTTCAATGGGTGGGGTTTACGGATAGGGTTTAGAACTGCACAAGCGGCAGCTAGTACGTTCTTTTTGGCTGTTTAGATATTGCAATGATGTCATTACAAATCGAGGCAGCATTTTTCTATGTGGAGCATATATATAATAATAATATATATAATAATAATAATAATGCATGTAATGCAAAAATCAAAGAATATATATATATATATATATGCTTTGTTTTTTGCATTACATCATTACATGCATTATTAATATTATTATTATTATTATTATTATTATTATTATTATTATTATTATTATTATTATTATTATTGATGGTACTGTCGATGTCATTGCGGAGGCAGGCTTTTTCAATGTGTGTGCGAGAGAGCGTGTGGTGGGGCTGGGTATTTTTTTCCTGTCCAGAATGGTGCTATCCTAATGTTGTGTACGAGACAAGATGAGTCTTTTCGCTGTCCTATCGCGGCCCCTCCCCCTTAGCTGGGATAAGAACAGACAAACAAACTGGGAAGGGTTTTTTTTTTTGGGGGGGGGGGGGGGGGGGGCGGTGATGTCATTTATGAATGAAACCGAGCCACTGAGAAAAGGCTGAAAAAAAAATACTGTAAAGAAGATTCTAATTTCCTGCAACCTAAATAATATAGGCTACGGATAACACAATGCCGTTAAAGATGAAAACAGGATACCGAGTGTGGCGAGAGGAGCCTACATCAACAGACTGCCTCTGAGAATCTGCAGCACAGGCAATGCGAATCTGCGTGTATTTATTTGACGGCTTATGAAACAATTGTCCGTTCTGCACGTCGTGTCTATGCATAAAGACTCACTGTAGGTCCCCATGCATTTCTTATTACGCACCCTCCCATCACATGATTCAATAAACACATCAGAACAATTCTATAGGGACCTCTGGATGAAACACTGTAGTCCAGAAACCAGACATACAACCAATACTTCCTGGATCTCTTTATTTTTTACTGTCGCTAGCGAAGCCCCTTTATCTGTTACCAACACTGAGAATGAAATGCATTTCCTGTGCAACAGGTATGAGTCCACTGCTCTGACACCACCGAAAGGAAGTTTCGTGTATCAGGTGGGGCTCTAATACCTGTTGCACACGTGTGGCAGTAATGTAACCCGGACTGGACTAAAGTGAAAAGGCAGAGGCTAGTTTCCGTCAGAGGAAAGGTGTCATTGAAAGCCCCTAGGTGGACCAGAGCGTTGGTTTGATTACGTTTTAGGGGGCATGTTTTATAGAACGTAACTCGGCGGTGTCACAGCTGTCCCTCGGTTGAAACCACACCCTCGTCCCGCCATAAGTCCCTTCGTCTTATGGGAATTAGACTAACCAAACTGAAAATTAACGACCGAAAAATTAGGGGCTTGAGAGAGAAAACAGTTAAGGGGATGAAAGCACACCAAATGACTCTTGGAAACAGGAGTCAAATTGACTGTTAGGTGCACAGAATCACAATTTTGATAGTTCCGCACACCGTGACGGGTGAAAAGCCGGTGTATTGATTACTGAAACACGCACATACCGTATATTAACCGACTTATAAATTATAATGAACAGGGGAAGTGCATCCGTGCTTAATGCACAGACCCATAACTTAACCATTCATATATACATCTGGTTTGCAATTGTGCTAGTTATTGATCATTACTTCAATACAGGCACCACTCTGACTTAGTTCACACACTCCCTGTGCAATTTCTACCAGCACAGGCTTTTACAATTCACATACACTAAACCTCATTGCAACGGACAGCTGCAGCTTGCTCGCTTTGCTGGTGCAAGGGTGCCCCTAGCGGTGAACGGTGAAAGGTGCTCCTCATTGAGAAGGTGGGCTTGTGTATTTGTGCTGTCATCACAAGACCGTTCATGGCAAAGCACTGATTCCAGCCTTTCCCTTTGGGGAGCCTGAAGAAAAACGTGAATGGAGGAAATCCATGGAATTTAATGTGGGAGAGAACAGGCGGTGAAGCACGCGGCAGAACCGCCATTGAAAAAAAATATATAAGTGGAACATCTATTAACGGAGCTGTGAAAATGATAATGCCGTCATGAAAAAGCAAAGAATGATTCTTTTTGTATTTATTTGTTGTTATAATATCTATATTTCTTAAATATCATTTTGGCAGAACACGAAAGGGATGGTGCATATTTTGTTTATACTTCGTTTTATTTTCTATAATAACGTTATTTAATTTATTGAAGTATTTTTTTTTAATTAATAAATAATGCAATAAACGGCCAACACACACAGAAAAAAAAACGATTAAAGGCAAGAAAGACAATAAAACAAGACCAAACCATAACTGTATATGTACTTAACCATGAGAAATGTATATGTGTGTTAAACACAATTAAAAATGTAGATATACATGGGCTTAATCCAGTTCAATTTAATGAACTTGAATTGGTACAGCTTTATTTAAAGGAACATTATACTGTGCATAGTTTACCTTGGTTTGCCATGTTTATTAACGCACTTTACTGTACCTCACTGGTCTTTACAGTCCCTGCCTGTGCTTTACAGTGCTTTCAGCATGCTCTTATACACGTTGCTGTGATTTTACCGTGATAAACTTTCACAAGGGAACCACTCTCTCCAGAATTGTAAGATTCGGTTGTCTCAACCTAGCTCTCGTTCTTCTCAGTCCTCATCTTCTTTGATGTACACTGTGAAAGGCAGCAGTTAGATGTGAGGCCACCAGATGTCGCCACAAACCACAACAACCGATTGGACAAAACCCACAGTACGCGTAACCCCTTTACGCATGAATTATTGAAAAACAGCTGACAAAATAGTTTTGGACACATAATTCTCATTGCAAATGCGTTCCATAGTTTTCCCATTGCTTGATGTGGTCTACCACTGGCATCCATATAAAGAACATACGTGTTTTATTTCCGTCCCCATATGAGGTCTCCATGTATGAAAAGGGTTAGTGACAGCAATTGCATTTAGCCAGTGGTTCCGTGGTATTTAGGTTACACAATCAACTGCAAACACACACTAGTAAACGTATGCAACAGTATTGCAAAGTGCGACAGACACACACACACACACACACACACACACACGTATACTGTATTTTGAAATGTAGATGCTGTAGCATCTGAATAATGTCAAGGTAGTGCTTCGCTGTTCTTGTCCGGGGGGCATTGACCTTTCGTACAGGCATTGGGTATGACATTGAGTACATGTACAGCTATAGCTGAAAGTTCACTGGGGGTCAGCATTCACATCAAAGCTCAAAGCAGTATAAATGCGGTGTCTACAGTATTTCAGGTTTAACCAAAGCGGGAAAAAGTAAATACGAAACGAAGGAAGGGAGGCTGTGTGGTCCAGTGGTTAAAGAAATGGGCTTGTAACCAGGAGGTCCCCGGTTCAAATCCACCTCAGCCACTGACTCATTGTGTGACCCTGAGCAAGTCACTTAACCTCCTTGTGCTCCGTCTTTGGGGTGAGACGTAGTTAAGTGACTCTGCAGCTGATGCATAGTTCACACACCCTAGTCGTCGCCTTGGATAAAGGCGTCTGCTAAATAAACAAATAATAATAATAATAAGCAAAGTGGACGCTTATTGGACGGCTTAATAAACAAAACACAGAGCATGTGACGCTTCATCCATTCAACCTCTTCTCCACAGATAAGGTCATTACCGTACCATCGCAAAAAATAGGCGCACTCACTAGTGACTCATAGGCGAGTACGTTGAACTGATTTGAGATTTAAATTATCAAACGACACCAGAATACATTTTTCCAGTTATAGCTAAAATACTACACCAAAGTCTCCAAGGTCAGTTTTACACACCTTCAATTTAATCTATTTTACTCCAATGAAACAATCGACCGCGTATAAGAATGGGCCTATGTGTGTGGTTATACGGTAGTCGGTCTCTATGGAAGCAGTAGTGACGTATTTTTCTACCACGCCCATCTCGACGTCTGGTTAAAGCATCCAGTCAGCAGCCATATTAGCTCAGTATAGAGTAGCACTGTGTATGGAAGTGTAGTCGGTGTATTACTAGGTGTGCTTTTGTAATTCGTTTATTGTATTTTGCTGGTGCTTCCAATAAACTGACATCTTTTTTTGAGACCTGTATCGGTTTAAGGGACACACAGAATAGCCAGTTTGTTTTGTAGTGTGGTTTTGTTTTCTCTCTCAACAGGACTCTAACGGTCGCTGCGCGAGAGGGTTTTCTTGTGGTTTTTCAGTAGCAAACACAGGACACGGGTTCCTTTCCCGGCTCGTTTTTACAGACGTGGACTTCAATAAATATATATATATATACTTTTTTTTTACTTGTAGTTTTTGTTTTTCAAAGCACCCAGTTCCAATTTAGATGGCAAGCTTCCCAGATTTTGTAAACGAAAATGAAATAGGTACGTTTATTATTATTATTATTATTATTATTATTATTATTATTATTATTATTATTATTATTTTAACCTTTGCTTTTGGACCTTTGGTTGACCAATACTATTGTTAAATACTTTTTGTCGAATGGATCTTTGATGAAAAAACGAACTAGTATTTGTCATACAGTGATTTGACTTTAAATGTATTTTCGCAGTAGCGGCTGATGGTAAGTGATCATTGATCTTTGCTAACTGCTTGGTTTTGCTTCACCGTATTGTGTTGTACTGGTTACGAATTCAGCACCGACTGCCATTGACGACGCTAATTTCACCGCACGAACACACCGGGCTAACCCCCCTCTCCTCCCACAGTCGTGACACGAGTCTGGCAAGTTTTAAATTAGATTTTCACAGCCTGTCCCGAGCCACTGAGTCATAATCGGGTGTAGTTTTAGTCCTTTGTCTCCGTGCAAAACAACTCGTTAAAAAATACTGCACATACAATGTTATTCAATGACAGTAATTTAATTTGTTTTGTATAAAGCTTTATTTTAGGTGTTAACTTTGTTGCTGACTCTTGAAGACCCCGTTGAAACGCGATATGTAGAAAATTAACTCGGGACTAAAGAGTGACACTTACACGAGAACACTGATTCAATGATAGCGTGTTTATTATTATTATTATTATTATTATTATTATTATTATTATTACTTGCGAAAAGCATGTTGTGTGTAATTTTAAAATAAATAGTACAATGTTTTATTCTTTCAAATCTCGCTTGTTAAAAGTATTTTAAGCCACATGTGCACAAGGAAGGTAGGAATTTCCTATCTGAGTGGACTTGGAACTTTGCCCGTCTCCCATCCAACGCGACTCAAATAAACAAAGAATGGAATACAACAGGTCTAAAAATGATTCTGGAAATAGTCATGTCGGATAAGGCGAGCATTTATCAATAATAGTAATTTATGCAATTTCTGTTTTTTCTTTCGGGAGGGGTGTATCTCTTCCCTCCCCGCCCCCTCGTGCATTGGACATTCACAAGAAAAGCACAGACATGAAGCATTAGGTTTTGATATCCATTACCACATATAGAAACATTGGCAATGTATAAAGAAACACTAAGTAAATACCAAGGTATGAAACCGAATCCTGCTTTTAATACCATACACGCCCTTAAAACATAATGACTGGACTAAAGTGTTACAATTTTATTTTTATATAACTAATCAATTTCTAAACATAAACTGGTATACAACAGTCTGCATCTAAACACTTATCACTACGTTTTTAAAATAACCAAAAAAAATGGCTCATTTTGAAGAACACACCTCTGGGAATAACTCATGGGTCATTTTTGAAGACTGATTATTGTTTTGCCTGACGTGCTCAGTCCCTATATTAAATTACACATTCAGAACAAATTGACCTGACCTTATCTGTTTGTTGAAGACTCTGCTTCCTGCCCCTTCCACCCAGAAATATCTTAACATTTGTATTTATTTTATTTGTCCCCAGCTAAGTCCTGGTTCGTCGGAGAGCTTTTGACACCGTCCGCCCCCTTTGACCAGAAGTCTGGCCGGGAAACCTGGACTGTCTCTTTTGCTCCGGACGGTTCTTATTTTGCTTGGTCTCAGGGTCACCGCATTGTCAGGCTCATTCCCTGGTCCCAATGCCTGAACAATTTGTAAGCATGTCTATTATCTCCAGGAACTGGGTCTAGCTTGTCTAAATACCACTAGATTTCAGTTTTCTGTCTAAGGTGGTGTAATGTTTTATGCAAGTTTCGTGGCCCAGTGAACAGCCCAGCATTCTGTTTGTTGCCTCATATGACTAAAAAGAGTGCTGTGTTCTACCATACTACCCCAGAAACATCGCTTAGGGTTAGTGTACAAATTAGTAGCAATTAAAACACTGCATTATACTGTATATAAGGTGGGCGAGTTGAGATTTGGCAGGCATTCAGTTTATCGCATGTTGATGTTATAAAGGCAAGTGCTGGATTGGTCAAGTTTCCAGCCACACTTTGCTATGTACTCAATAGAGCGATTCATTCTTTTTTGCACTTGGCAACAAATGCTGCTGTTTTCAGCTTGTAATCCAAAAGCTGAAAGTCCACGAATCTTGAAATAATGTGTCACTATTTGTAAGGTGACAGGTCACTTATCCAATGTCCCTTTTTAACAGTGCAACGCTTCACACACAGTAAGAGCACGTGGCTGCTTGTATCTGGGATAGCAATCTTAGTTGGCTTCATTGAGCCCTTTTCAATCCTATCAGCAGTCTTGTGGCTGCTGAAGCGACCTTTCATTGCTTTTGTTAACTTTTTTTTTTTACATAGTTTCTTTATCATTATATAGTGTACTGTATTGTGTGGTTATAGTAACTGTTGTACATTTTTTTGTGGAGTCTTTAAATTAGTTTTAATGTATCTCAATAATACTGAATTGGAGTTTATTAGGCACGATGTGTAGTAATGTAAACTTCTGTGTGTGTCTGCCCCATTGCAGTACGCTTGATGGCAATGTCATTAACAATGTGGGTGACAGAAGGCTGTCCACACAGAACAGCGATGGGCAGCAGAAGAATATTCCCCGGGAGCACACTATTGACTGTGGAGACGTTGTCTGGGGCCTGGCGTTTGGCTCATCTGTGCCAGAGAAACAAAGCCGCTGTGCCAATATAGAATGGCATCGCTTCAAGTTTGGACAGGACCAGCTGCTGCTAGCAACAGGGCTCAACAATGGGCGCATCAAGATCTGGGATGTATATACAGGTATATCATTTCTTTCTGTCTCCAATATAATCGAAGTGCGAAAGCTGTAACCATTTTCTGCTGTTGTCCCCTATTGAATTTTCTTTTTGCGAGGAAGAGAAAGTTTTAATGTTACGACCAGTGCTTCACAAAAGCTGTACATTTCCATGATGCGGTGTTATGAATCGCTTGCTGACAATGCAAAAAATGTAAATGTTAAAATAGTATGAGGAAATGACATTTCTGTAGAAGGTAAAGAGACTGCATTGCTTACCATGTTTAAACTGCGCTCCCTGGTTGGTTTCCTGTTTTTGTCAGTTATATGGATTTTATAATTCTAGTGATTTCCTAATGAGTTGAAACGGCCCATGCTGACGTCCAGAGTGTTTGTTTAAATGTGAATGCGAGGCTGTTTTGTTAATGGCTCTGAAAGGTGGGCTCTGTGTATTGAAGTGAGTAGTCTCCCGCTGTACAAGCTGCACCGGAGTTAATGTTTACCCTGCCCTTCCATTTCGTGAAGCAGACTTCAATAAATCCCCTAATGGAGTTGTTTAATATTTCAGTAGTGGATTCTTTATGTGTGCTTTATTTTATCTATAAAAAGCAGAGCAATCTGAGGTTTGGGATAAATAGGCAACCTGTAAAATCTAACAGTCATAAGAATAAAGGTACAAAGTAGAGCCAGTTGGAGGTCTCTTTTGACATCTGACTATGATCCAAGCAAACATGCATCACTTGGCCTCCATGTTGGAAGGTATCCAGTATTACTGTTTAATAGCTGTTGAGTAACTTTACTGGTTTGTGTTGTGCACGAAGTGGCAGGTCCCAGAAGTTTTCCATGATTGGCTGTAAAAGTTGCGTTTGTCGGAGGCGGTTTTTGGGTTTGGTTAATTTTGGTTGAAACCTAAGGAACGATAATTGACTTCAATAGAATTTAGTTTCAACGCTTGTGAGGAAATTGGCCAGTCCCATTTCTTATTTTCAAAATGCATATACAGAAAATATGTAACTGGCTTTTTTTCTTATTTTTCTCTTTGACACTTCTTATTTAAATACTTTCTGACTATTTGTTAATTTCCCTAATCACTGTGCCAATAGGGGTAAAACAAAACAAAACAAAAAAACTGGCTAAGACTAGACTTTGGGTCTTTGATATCAAACTCCTATCTTGGTGTTTCTTGGCTCAACTAGCTATATAACCTTTTGTTAGGGTAGGAGTTGAAAAATATAATTAAATGGTGGTTTATGAAGATTAGATGCCCTTGGATTATCCCATATCCAGTAGAGTGTAAAGCTGTAAACCTACTGTTAGCCAACCAAACTGCTGATAACCTCTCATTACCAAACAATTACTTTTTGAGTTCAGTGCACATAAAAAAAATAAATTATGTTGTAAGTTGCATGGTTTCTTTTTACAAGTAGGCCTTTTTGAGAAAAATCAATAGCTGTTATATAAGGGTAATTGGCATATGAATTGCTGTACAGGTAACAAACCCAGAGGCCTACTTTGCAATAGATATGCTTGTTAGTGGTAGGATTATCTGAAATGTATGTTGAGGGAAATCCTGTTGCAACATATAGTTTAACAAAAGGATTAGTGTCATCCCAAGACACTATGCATATTTTTCATAAAACTACTCCCCAAAACTTGGCACGGTACACCAATCGCACATGAATTCCGTGTGAAAGGTTTATCCCATGTTTCAACAAGCAGTTTTCTTTGAGGGATGTTTGAACTGTGTATACAATGTGTATTTTTTTTTTTTTTTTGTGTGTAATTCTGTTTAGGTAAACTGTTGCTAAATTTGATGGATCACACTGAAGTGGTGCGTGACCTGACTTTTGCCCCGGATGGAAGCCTTATTTTAGTATCTGCCTCCCGAGATAAAACCCTGAGGGTTTGGGACCTTAAAGACGATGGTAAGTTGCACAATTTGAGTTGCATGGATTTCAAGCATGACTGGTTATTCAACTACTGTAGAACTGGATACTGAAAATGTGTGCATACTGAAAATATGATCTATATGACACACCACTTTCTGATTTTTTTATTTATTTTTTTAAATCAAGATTAATCTACCATACCCCCTTTGATAACACATTCCAAAACATACCTATTCAATGCGTTTCCATGTCTTAATTTTTCTTTAATGGTTTGGTGTTGCTGTTCAGACAAGTATAACGTCTCTAGGTTCAGTTGGAATAAAGTGCATTATTCCACTATCTAGTCTTTTGCAGGTTTTTGTTTAGAGATGCCATGTAAAGCTATGTCTAGCTAGCAACCCCATGACATGCGCAGCTCTGTATGAATGCTGTTCAAGCATGAATGTATTTTCTTGTTTTACAGGAAACATGATAAAAGTGCTGAGAGGACACCAGAGTTGGGTGTATTGCTCTGCTTTCTCTCCCGATTCCTCTGTTCTGTGCTCTGTAGGCGCTAGTAAAGCGGTAAGCATTTAAGTTCCCTTTTCTTTTCTACGAGTTCAGTGCTATGTTTGCATAATATTCTTCTAATGAAATCCAAATATAGTGCTTAATGTTGCTCCGTGTCCTGTTCACAATCCTGCTTGCAGGTTGTTGTTTGTTTGCCTTTGTAATACAATATGCATGCAAACTGTAGTAATATTAAAGTTTGATGGTTACTGCATCCCATCTATTAAAATAGATTGCCCGTTTTAAATTGGAGAGCCTGCACCACCTGACTAGATTTAAAAAAAAAAAAAAAAAAAAAAAAATTGTTAAAGTGGAACTGTGTACCATCAAAAAATAATTGTTTGGAATGAGTTATAATACTGTCCGGAATACAACATCTGTATAAAACATGTACTGCTTTTTTTTGTGTGTGAATATTAGTAACTTATTACTATGAGAAATAAGTTGTCAACTATACAAATTTACCTTGAGGTCCTACAAACAACAATACTTCCATGCAAGCAAATCCCTTTCTTCTAAATAATTCTTAATCAAAGAATCAAAAAATATCAATAGCAATAATTCTTCAAATAAAGATACTTTCAGTTTCATAGCTGTATTTTGTTATGATGCTTTCGATCAGATGTTGGCATTAGAAATTATGAGCAGATTTGTGTATTATAGCTGAAGTATTATATTCTCTTATTGCCCTGTTATTGTGGCCAGAAACACACAGATTTGCTATAATTTGGTGGACAATTGAGTTCATTTGATGTTGGACTTCTACCCACAGTCCTGAAACACTAAGCAGCTGTAGACCCCACCACCACGGAATTTGACCCAAAGTCATTTTAAAGATTTTTCACATTAGAAAATAACCTGCCGTCTTTATCGCCTCTCCTTATGGCCCGGAGGAGTTGAGTGACTGTGGTATTCTGTTTCTGCACTGTGCTGTGTAGTGCACACACACTGTGGAGGTGCAGCATGGGGAAGCCTTGCTCTGCACCTCCCTGTTCTAGTAGATCTAGCCTGTGTGGTTGAATAATTGATCACCCCAAACAACATTGCTGAACAAGTGCAGTGCAGTAGGGTAGACGGGTCTTTGAGTGTTACAAGCAGCCCAGGTTTCTGCTCCAATCGGCTCCTAAAAGTACTCTCTCTTTTTAAATAGAGCTGCATTGTTTTCCAGTGCACATAAAAGGCAGTTCTCAAGACAACGAGTCTGAGCTTTACTATTCCTTGGATATCCACTTGGACCAGTGCTTCCATGGTCGCACAGGTCAAGTTTGTCTTTTTAGAACATGTGTAGAACAAAAAAACAGCTGTAGATTCCACACAGCAGCTGCGATGATGCAACACCAGGCAACTGTTGCAGTTAGTTTCAGGCAACAGTTATTTGTCAGTTTGATTTAAGCCACTGTTAATTGCTTAAGAATATCACCCATAACTTCAACAGCTGCCAGAAAAAGTTGCTCGTAAAGTTAATCTCCCCAATTCAGCACAGTTAAATAGATTTATAATTAAGACAGTCTGTAAACTTATTTTTCATTGTGTTTTACACAATGATTTTTTAAATTTATTTTGTTATGTTTTTCCATAAGTGTCTTGCTTTCCCTGTCACAGGTGGTGGCAGCAATATGTGGTGTGATTGAGGTTTTGATGGGAGCGCCACGCTCACGTAGAGTAGCGGGTGCAGAAAGAGTGGCATTTCCGGCTACCAGGCTTGGGACGAGCTTGCCCATACAAGGAGGTAGCCTTGCTTCTGACAGTAAGGCTTACTGTACGTAGGTGCTGGTTGATGTCCACTTCTTTTTTTTTTTTTTTCCTAAACACATTCTGCCCTCCCCTTAAAACTACTACTGGCTTGCACATACAGATCTGTCTGCTGTCAGGCAAACTAGATTAGATTACTCAATGAATGATTTATTCGTATCTTTTAATAGTTTGAAAGTATGTCAAATCTAGAATTTCTTGACCTCCCACCCCTCCCCATGCTCTGTTTCATTTAATGTCTAAGAGCTTGAATGAGAAATCTTAACAGTGTAATTCACACTTGTTAGAATAGAGAGGAACTCCCTAGTACGGTCTGATCTGAGACATTTTGGTTTTAAACACTGATGGTCACATGTTCTTGCAAAGCTTTTTTTTTTTTTTATCTAATAATGTAACTTGGTTATGAATGGCTCAGGTCTTTCTAAACGCAATACAAACACAAAAGGGTTATTTGTCCTTCAGTAAACTGCTTCAATTTTTATCATCTCTGCAGTTGATCTGCTTCATAAAAACTGTGTAATTAGGCCAACGTTTTGTTCCAGCGATGTTGACCAAAGTGCTCCAAGTTGAACTGGCCAAAATTACTTTAGCTTCCATGTTTTGATCACCAAGGACAGACGTTTTGATACAATTTACAACTTATTTTGGTATAGATTGCATGGTATAATATTAAAGGTGCCAGGTCCTTTTTTGTTTTTTAAACATAAAAATCCCATTTTAAGGCTTTAAAAGCTAATTCTTTTTACCAGCATGTGGCTGTCCTCTACATTAACATTGGGAGGTGGCTGACACACTTCGCTGCTGCATGGACATTAACTGCCATTTGTGTGGCAATGTTTATTTTGTAGAAAAATTAACAGCTGCAGGAATGCAAGCAGTCAACTGAGAAAGGGCCCTATTCATTACTTATTATTCATTATTCTAATATAGGAGGAGGATGAGGAGTCTCCTCAGTAAAGGCATGAGTACCTAAGCAAGTTCAGACAGAAGTTACATTGGTGTTGACATGTATATAATGTGGCAGGTGTAGGAATTGTAGTTAAACATTTTGGGCTAGATTTGCTTAACTTTTGCTCAGTTTTAACAATCACTGTAGATGATAAAATTAACAGGTGCTGATTTCGCAGTGAAAGTTGCATGCTTGAATTGTGTGTTTGCCAGAGGCTTGTTCCTTTTGGCCATCAAATGTTTTTTTCTCTTGCAGTATTTGTTTCTCTTCGTAGGCTCCCGCTGCCTGGGCGAGCTTACTGTAATCACAAGTGATCTAACACTTTGACAGGGGATACCACTGGAGTAACAATAGGTTACCTTAAGTTACTTGTTTGTATATATATATTTTTCTAAACTTTCTGTAGTTTGAGGGGGGGGGGTTAGTAACTGTATTCATTCCTTTTTAAAAATAAAGAAATACTTTATATATAGTTTGGTTTAACAACTGATCTTTTAAACAATTTATAAACCCAACTGTTAAGAGAAAAAAGATACGCTTTTGTGCATTTAAAAAAAAAAAAAAAAAGTTTCTTGGCATGTTTGTTTAACACTTAACTGTTGTGGCACTGAGCATATTTTAGTCCCATCTTTAAATTCAGAGGAAGTTTTTTTAAATTTGTAAATGACTGGTTTAGATTTTACATTAATTAATTATTTCATTGAAAATGTTATGTTGTCAGCTTGGAGGCAGTAGGTTATAACAGCCCTGTGTTCATTGCAGGTGTTCCTGTGGGACATGGATACATACACCATGATCCGCAAGCTGGAAGGTCATCATAATGACGTAGTGTCTTGTGAATTTTCTCCCGATGGGGCCTTATTGGCAACGGCTTCTTATGACACACGTGTTCTAGTCTGGGATCCTTGTACTGGCAGCGTGTTGTTTGAGTTTGGGTAAGATGACTTGCAGAGAGTTGACCCCTTAATAATGTTTTGCAAAAAATAAAAACCCGGTTTATGCATCTAGAATAGTCTTTAGTACCTGGACCCCTGTAACAGATTATACTGGGTTCACTGTTAAATTGCAATCTAATACTGTGGTTTTAATCGTGGCTTAATTTTGTTTTTGTTTTTTCTTCAGACACCTGTTCCCTCCTCCAACTCTTATATTTGCTGGAGGGGAGAATGACCGCTGGGTGAGGTCTGTCTCATTCTGTCACGACGGACAGAGCATTGCCAGTATTGCTGATGATAGGTAAGAAGTGACAATCCAGTTTATTCACTGATTTTTTTTTAACCTTTTTAACATAAAATCCATTTGACATGATGATTGATAAATGGACTGTGTCTTTAACCTTTAACACACAAATAAGCATCCTTTGCTACCCCCCAACCCTTAATAAAAAGCAAAACTGGAATCTTTTGTGGATATGCAGAAAGCAGTAATGTACCATTTCTGAAGTACAGATCATGCATCCGCTTGTATTAGGCGAAGTATAAGTATTTAATCCACTCTCTTAATGAGATTTCCTTGAATGGGGGCCGTGGCAGGGCAAAGCCCTGCCGTAATGAAATGTGTGGGAAGTACTAGGTTGGCAGGGAGGAGGTTAAATTCCTCCCTGTCAAAACATGTGGGAATGTGGCTGGAGCTGTAAATTGAATTAATAATTAATTGGGCTCCAGTCACAGGTGTATAAAAAGGGTGATCACGGGTGTTAAGTTTGAATTAATGTTGGTGATAGAGGTGGAGGTTTGGGTTTTGTGTGCTGCATGTTGAGTTAAATAGAGAAGTGTTGTTGGTGTTCAGGGGAGTTTTATGAAGCTCTGTTTCATTGCAAGCAGCGGCCCAGCCTGAAACCCCGGTATTTCCAGTATATGCACTGTTTTGTTTAAGTGTTTGTCTTGTCCACCGCGTCACTGTTTGGTTTTGTCTCTGTCTTTGTTTGTTTTATTATTTGTGATTAAACTGGCGCATTAGCGCATCGCTGCAGCTTTCCTTGTCTGAGTCTCTATACCTGCCGGTAACAACTTGGCCCTGTCACAGGGGCTTATAAAGCAATTTTTAAATTGTACAAACTGGTGGCAGGTTGTTTTTATTGTTAAACAGTAGTGGGTACTGTAATGTTTAATAATGAATACTCACAGCATTACTATTTTGAATGCATTTGTCTGGAAGTTACTGCTGAGATTCTAATTATACATAAAAAAAAAAAGAAAAAAAAAACTTGCTGTTAATCGGTAGATATGTTAAATGACAATTATAAACTAATAAAATAAAAGGTTAAGGGTTAATGATCTGTGTAAGGTTCTGTACAGTTTCTCTAGAAAGTAAAACTACAGCTTCTCTCTGGCTTCATTTCCTTTGTTTAAAAATGAAGGATTCTTGCATGTTGGTGCTTGTCCAAATGTGAGTTAGCTGTTTCTGGGGCCCTGTGGGGATTTATCACATGCTGTTCACATGATGGCAATAAATCACTTTTAGTCCTCCAGATTCTGTCTCGTTTGGATTAGAACACTGCAGATCATAAACTGAGCCAGTTTTTTGTTTTTTGTGAAATGGCTGACATGAAAATCTGTTAATAATCAACCCCCCCACCCACCCCAATGAAATGTGTATAGCTTGCAATTACTTTTTTTTTTTAATGTAGGCAATCCAATCAATTGAAAGTTTTGTAATGTAAGGTTTTACTTTAACTGAAGTCAAATGTAACCGTTATCTGTAATGGAAATAGTGTCCTGAGAAAAAGCTTGTGAACTTGAAACCAGTATGTTGTGTCTGTAACCGGAAGGACGGTGCATATACAGACTCCTCCTTTATGTATGTAACTTGATTGTGATTCAGATAGCAATAACTTGTTTTTTTCTATTTTCAGATTAATAAGGTTCTGGAATATTGAACAGAAGTCTCCACAAGCCATTGCCCCTCTGAGTAATGGGCTGTGTTGTGCCTTTTCAATTGATGGCAGCGTTTTAGCTGCTGGGTGAGTTTAAGAGAACTTTAATAAAACCAACAAAAAACTACCAGTTGCTCCTATTTGTAAAACGGGATTATGGAAAATTGTACTCTGGGGGAGGGGACTGGGAGAGACGGACCTGTCTCAGGAATATGATATTATAATAAGATTGTATATGTAAATACATTTTATACTATATTATTGCTTAGTAATTGTGTAATGTAATATGTATATAATGTTAAAGCCTTGCTTTTGTTTGTTCTGTTCCCTTTTAGGACTCGTGACGGCAGCGTTTACTTCTGGGCCACGCCTCGGATCATCTCCAGTCTCCAGCACTTGTGCCGCATGGCAATCCGGAGAGTGATGTCCACGGACGAGGTCAAGAAGCTGCCTGTCCCAGACAGAGTGATGGACTTTCTGTCTTACAGGATTATGTGAAAGAAATAAGCTGAATTGCACGCTGTTTACCAATGAAATTCCTTAAACTGAAAATGTGCTGTTTCTAAACCCTATGCTGTGAGTTTGATACATTGTATTGTCCTTGTTTGAAGTCCTCCAGGATAATATGTGTAGATCTGAACCTTGCAAAGCACTGGAGGGCCTCATTTTCACTTTTCTTTTTGCTATTTATCAGTCAGTGCACTTATTTCTTTGTTCTTTAGAGATGAATAAACACCTCCTAAGCAGACCCAATTTGTTTCTGTGTTAGAAAATCTGTGAAGACAATAGTGTGTGTATAAAAAGCCAATATTTTTCAATTTCTTTTGTGGTTCAAGCTGATTTACAAACTGGTGTTTGTGTATATATAGCTTTTGTGTTCTGCTTTGTAGTATGAGGGAACTCGCTGTGCTGTAAAGACAGTGAGATTGGTGTAACACTCACAAGAAGCAAGACTTCAGCACTTATTCTGTGCACTGGGATTTCAATGTATTTGAGCAGGTCAAAAAAGCACATTTATTTTTGTAAATGTATTTTTTTCCCTCATACAGTTGAAAAGCTGTAAAGTGAGATTTGTATTGAATTCAGTTTACAGCATCGGCAATGCTAGTTGGACAAATAGTTTTGACCATTGTGGCTGATGCCAATGGCCTTCTATGATCAGTGGTTTTTTTTGTTATTAAAGGTTTGATCTGCTTTAAAACTTGACAAACTATTGATGGTAAATAAGGTGCTGCAGGTGTTGTGGTTTTTTTGTATTTTTTATAATGTATTTCTTTCACTTTTTGAATATTTATGTATCCAAGCCTGTTTGTACATGTACTGTGAATGATAACATGTTCCTGCACAAATGCATGGAGTAGACACATCTTGCAGCTTGTTTATTTGTAAATGGGTTAGAACTGCAGTATATAACCCCACCAGTTGCTCCAGTCATGTTGGGATTGTTATGAATGATTTATCATATTTGGTGGGATTTTATGGTCCGGTAACTGCCAAAGTTAAAGCAAGATGCTTTAACCATTGTGTATCTGTACTTGCAGGTATAAAAATGAATGTATCATTGTGGGGGTTATTTTCCATTTTTTCTTCAGTATTTTCTTCAAAGACCTTGTTAAATTCTTAAGCTTGTTTATTTGTGACTTTCATTCTCATATTTTTTTTGTGAGGTGTGTTTTTTTTTTTTTTTTTTTTTTTTTGATGAACCTGTTTGGCTGCACAAAGTATTTCTCATTTTTATTTTTCTTCTACATACTGTTAGTTCTGTCGTAATTTTAATGTTATAGGTTTAAATATTGGGGGAAGGTTAAATATACATGGCTTTATCATGAACACTTCTAGAAGCTTCCATTTCAAGAGATATACAAAGATGTTTGCAGCATAGTTTGATTGACCAGTAATGTTAATATAGCCAGTAAAAGTTTTAGAATCTGTCACCCATTCAAGATTATTGAAGAAAGTCAAGATGTAAAATCTTACAATCTTGGTTATTGCAAAGGAGTTGTTGCAAAATAACTGTAGTATTTATATCCTTGGCAGGAGTTGTGTATGCAACCAACATCTTGAACTGTCCCACAATCTGCTCTGTTTCTACATAAAATCTCTTGCCACACTTCATCTGACACATCAGGTTGGAGTTGGTTTTGAGAGCTAACTGTCAAATATGGGTTTGTTAAATGTTTTTCAAGGATAGTGTTAGTTGAAGGCGTCTGTCTATTCCTGTCCTAAACTGCAAATAGAAACAACGTGACTGTTGAGGAGCTTAATCTTCGGATAAACGGTGTTCACACTAAAGCTGTTGCTGGCAGCAATATCTAGTTTTCTAAAAGTTTATTTGGTCATTGGAGTCAAATGAAGATTTACCAGTTTTTTTTTATTTTACTTTCATTTTAAAAACCAAGACAATGGCTCTGCGTTAACTGCTCATTCTTGTCTCATTTAGCCTTGAAGAAAGCTACACATCCAAAGCTCTGCCCTATAACCCATTTTTCTTCCAGTATCTCCTCCTGCCTGTTGCACCCATGACGTTCCATAACATTGTAACATTGTCAACACAGCATGCAAGCTTGCAGCATTTCGTAAAGGTTATGTTTAGGTCAGCTGTGTATATATTTAGTAGTTTTTGCAGATGTTAGGGTATCCACTTTTTTTTGTTGTTGTCAAGCAGCTGTATTCTCAAAGTGGGTGGCGATGTTGAATGTTTAGAAGACAAACTGTAATGTATGCATTTCCATATAATGTAAATGACTAACTAATTCAGCAATAAGGAACTTTACATTATAAAGTCTTGTTGAAATTAAACTTGTTAGTTTTTCTAATATTGCTACCACCGTTGTTGTGTTTTCTAGTCATGGTTGAAAGACTACCCTTTGACAGCTGATAAAATATTTTCAGTGCAGTCTACTAAAACGAAATGTGCATAGAGCTACATCTATTTGCATTGAGCTCAGGTAAGCTGATCCCACTGGTGTTTGGTGATGAAGGACAGCGTGCAATGTGTGTGCCCAAGCCTTGGCATAATGCAGGATCATACTGACACAAATCGCAGAGCAAAACGGTCAAACCCTGGTACGGAGGATGTCATGAATGTAACCCCAGGCTGTGAGATTGCCTTACTGCTCCCTCACTCACTCGTAACATGATGCTGTAAATGAACCAATATATTTAGCACTGAAAAGGGCAGGTGTTGCCAGTGTCTATGAAGTGTTCCTAGAAGAGAGACAGCTGACATCAGTAACTTGACTGATTCGGGGGGGGGTATCAAGGCTCCCCTAGAGCACTGTTTGACATATACATATATCTGTTTTACATTGTGTAAATATTAATAAACATAAATATTATTTATATACCTGAAACAGTAATCTGTATACATCTCTTATATCAAATATGCCCAGAACCTGTACACATGGCATTTCTTTACCCAATCATCAACCACACATTAAAAGCTGTTTACATTAGATAGCAAGGCAATATTGAAACACGATTTTTAGTTGTTTGTGTAATGTTAAGTAAGAGCCTGATTAAAATCGCATGCACTTATGTAGCATATCATTCACTCAGGAACTGGACTGGCTGATATTTCAGGTCTGGAGTTTAACCAGTGGAGCAAACTGCCAGTTTAATAACAATTAGAGACACTTGCCATAACACTGTCAACAGGGTTCAACCCAGGACAGCGCTGGTAATCCCAGAATGTTTCAGACAGGCGTCAACTGAGTCAGGTGGACATGGTGGAAAGAACTGCTTTCACTAGCTCTGGGGGGTCAGAAGGTTAAAGTATGAAGTTAATTTTCTATCTTCTCGCTGATGCACCTATTGTGCAGTGCCAATAGGCTGTTCTCAAAACTGCCTCTTCATGGTCTACAGCAGGGCTTCCCAACCCTGCTCCCAGGGACCCCCTGTGTGCTGCTTTTCATTCCAACTCAGCTCTCAATTACTTAACTAGACCCTTAATTGAACTGATCATTTGCTTAATTAGACCTTTTGTTTTCAGCTCTTAAACAGTTGCACAGTTCAAGTTGCTTATAAAATGTTACAGCGAACTAGAAATCTGCAACTGTTTAAGAGCTGGAAACAAGTAAAAAGGTCTAAACACATTATTAGTTCAATTAAGGGTTCAGATAATTAAGTGAGAGCTCAGTTGGAATTAAAAACAGAATACACAGGGGGTCCCCAGGACCAGGGTTGGGAGCCACGGTATTAAGAGCACAGTAAATGATTCATCCCAAAAAGTACAATTAAGTAGTGATGTCTTCTGTCGAAGCACATACAAGGAGCCATTTCAGATGTCTGATTAAAATACAGAGGCGTGCTTTTCTGCAATTCAGACGCTACTTTTTGCACTTCCAAACAGCTGCATGGGAATGTCGCTTCAGGGTATAACTATGGATGAAGAACAGGCCTCTTTATAATTGCAGCAGATTGTCTGCACGGCAGTCAGTGATTGATTTCACAGGCGTGTCTGTTTACCCAAGTCCTTTATTTAACCAAGTAAAAAGCAGGGGAGAACAAGTTAACATTCCTACGCTGACCTGGCTAAGAAGGCCATGAATAATGGAGCACCCCATTCCCATTCAGAGCACAGTTAGCAACAGCGCATATTAGCAAATCCAAGTGACTGCAATGATTTACTAATTATTAGTAACATTTCAAGGTGCCTTCGCCTACCATTTAAACCACTTAACAGAGGGCTTTAATAATTCCAGATGACATGCAATGATTTCTTCAGTTCATGCACAATGTGGGACACATGATCACAACGCAGCTTGCTTTTGTTTGATCAACCTGGACATGTGCGCCCCCTGGCAGGACAGAAAGCGTACTGCATATTATTTTGTACAAAAGCCCTTTCAGCTGTGTAGAAAGAAAAGTAAACACAGTGCATATTTCTGAGAATGCCTGTTTTTTTTTTTAGTCCCGTGGATCATCATTAGCACCGCAGTGTTGTTGGATAATACAGGACTGTACAGATACTTCATGTGGTAGTCTGCAATCGTCCACCAGATGGCAGTAGAAACAAGCAGAACGGGCAGCAGGGGTTTGGCGAGAGGAGTCATACAGAGACTGTTAACGCGGCATTGGTGATGAGCAGCTACGGTTTCATCAACAACAGAAAGTCTCAGCAGGACGTGTTTTTTTAATACTGTACCAGAATATCACACTGCAGAAATACGTTTTTTTTTTTTTTTTTTTACATTTCTGCATATTTCATACATGCCCCCCTGCTGCTGCAGGTAGTAGCAGCCTCTTTGCCTGCCTGTCTGTCTGTCCGTCTGTCATTAGAGTGACAGAAAGAATGGCCAGAAAGCTTCAAGAAGGGAGAAAGACATGGGATACTGTAAACAAACTGGCAAGCCAACAATGGTCTCTGATGACTCAGAGTGCACAGAAGATTACTGAAGAATCTAATAAACACTGACCCAGGGATCACATTTTACTGTGCATATGACTGTGGGACAACGCAGCTTCAATCAGTCCACTGCTCCTCCCCAAACACAGTTCCTACAGCTCTGCTGAGTGACAGGGTGCGCTGCCGGGGCTGTGTGGAGAATGTGCCAGGATGATTGTTTGTGTTTTCATGCAGAGATAAACACCAGCAGCAGCGTTGAGGCGGAGCTCTGCTTTAGGATCAATGAAATCGTGCAGGCCCCAGCGTTACTCACTCCAGAATCACATTCCTGGTCTTCCTGCAATTGTCTCTGATTCCTGTTTCTCAACACCGGGGCTCCCAGCCACTGACTCACATCCTGTGGCTGCGTTATATCATGGAAGAGGCAGCCTGTCTGCAGACGCTGGGTATTATTACCTTGAGTGCTGTTTAAAAGCTCCTTAAAGGGTTTACAGTGCCGTGGTCAGTTCACATGGTTTCACCGTGCTTCCAACAGGGCATTGTCCATCTTTTACCTTGCATCTTTCACAACACGTTACCAGGCTTCACTGTGCTTTACCACGCTTTCCTGTGATTTCACTTGTTTAGTCTTAATATAGTATGGTAATACAGAACTGCCAGTCTGCCTGCCAGCCAGTCTGCCTGCCTGCCTGCCTGCCAGTCTGCCTGCCTGCCCCTCACCTTCCAGGAACACTAAATATAAAAACACAACAAGAGACGTTTTAGTAACAGGAAAAGCCTGCTGCTGTGTTTCTGCCTGCTTCCTTCCGCCTCTCTTTCTCTCGTCTCATATGTATCCCTGTCTCACCTTAACTCTCAATGTAAACGCTGTCCTAAAATAATCTGGCTGCAAATAACTAAGATATTAACAGGCCTAAGCCACATCGCTATACGTTGCTGCCTAAGGCTAGATATCTGTTATGATCTTATGCTTTTAAATTCTTGATGTTAGACGATCAGTGCACTGTGTAAGGAGTAGATTGAATTGCACATCAAAACTGTCCCCGCTGTGTTTGGAGAAAGTTTGCTACCGCCCCTGTAGAGGGCACCAAAACCCCAGAAAGAATTCTGTTGGGCTGCTTGAGAAGGTTCAGTAATCATTGCTATTGTCACGAAGAATGGAAATCGTGCTTTTCTTTAAGATCACAAACATTTACACGGTGCTGTGCTTGAAAAAGTCTCACAAGCGAACTGAGCCGTGTGTTAACTGAGTTACAATAGAAAGCATGGGGGACTCACAATCAGTGCGGTGCAACATGGACAGTAGTAAAGCATTATGAAAAGGTCTGTAAATGCAAACTGCACAGCGCCATTGCAGAGTTTTATACGGGACAGCGCAATACTCTCCTGTGTGCCTGGGCAATGCAGACTCATGGTTACCATGTCAGGGTTCACGCAGAGAGGTCGAGTCAACTGATGCAAAGTGATGGTGAAAGTCACTGCTCTCATGAACGATCACTGCGCTCTGTATACCGTGGGAAGTCATAATGCAGAGTGTGGTCAATCATGGTAAACAGCACTAAATAACAAATTGTATCTAGAAGCATGAGAAACTGGTTGGATCATTAACATGGAAATGAATACAGGATAACTACATGAATACAGACACGCTTATCCAGGGCAACTTACAATTGTTACAAGATATCACATTATTTTTACATACAATTACCCTTTTATACAGTCGGGTTTTTACTGGCGCAATCTAGGTAAAGTACCTTGCTCAAGGGTACAGCATCAGTGTCCCCCACCTGGGATTGAACCCACCACCATTTGGTCAAGAGTCCAGCGCCCTTACCACTACTCCACACTGCTGCCGTAGAATACAGGATAACTAAATGAATGTAATGTAATTCAATATGTTAACGTAACACTATTCAGCAGGTTTCGTTCGACTTTATGAAGCAACATTAGTTAATTCTGTAGGGTGATGCAAAACTTGTGGCCATAGCTGTATATAATATTTTTTGTTTGTATGAAACGGTGTGTTTGCTGCTGTGTGTTTGTATTGTCAGCAATGCAGGGCAGAGGGTGCTTGTGCTGCTGTGTGTTTGTATTGTCAGCAATGCAGAGCAGAGCGTGCTTGTGCTGCTGTGTGTTTGTATTGTCAGCAATGCAGGGCAGAGCGTGCTTGTGCTGCTGTGTGTTTGTATTGTCAGCAATGCAGGGCAGAGGTGCTTGTGCTGCTGTGTGTTTGTATTGTCAGCAATGCAGGGCAGAGCGTGCTTGTGCTGCTGTGTGTTTGTATTGTCAGCAATGCAGGGCAGAGGGTGCTTGTGCTGCTGTGTGTTTGTATTGTCAGCAATGCAGGGCAGAGGGTGCTTGTGCTGCTGTGTGTTTGTATTGTCAGCAATGCAGGGCAGAGGTGCTTGTGCTGCTGTGTGTTTGTATTGTCAGCAATGCAGGGCAGAGGGTGCTTGTGGGCTGCAGGCCGCTCAAGCAGACAAACCAGTCATGTGTCTGGGCTCTGCGATGAGTCCGACGTGTTTAATGTAACTTTCCCATGGGAAAGAAAGGCAGCGAGCAGCAGCCTTGAGAATAGAAGACCAAGTCTGTGTATGCAGCTGACTGCGCGTGTCTATCAGTGTTCTTCAATCTCAACTCACAGCAGGACCGCCCTGGGAATGGATTGAGGCTGAAAGAAGTGCAATGGAATAATACTGAGTCTGCCTTTCATGATTGTAAAGGGGAACTCTCCTCAGGGTCAGGAGGGGCGCAGGAAGGCTTCAGGCGAGTTCAGACACAACCACAAACTAAAGACCTGCTATAGGGAATGGCTTCAGTTCCTTTATGAAAGTTCTCCACAGTATGCTTGCACGGTATTTGTACAGTTTTACCACACTTTCCCTATGGTTATACTATGCATTTACCATAGCTTACCATGTTCATTAATAGGGTTTACCATGCCTAGCTATTCTCTACCATGCTTTATTACACTTTGCTGTACTATGGTAAACTACAAAGGCATACTACAGCATGTAGTATGTTTAGTAACCCTGTCCCCCATGTTCCATCTCAGCACCGCACTGCAGTTTTGACCTCGTCTCTTTTAATTCCCTGAAGAGGTTTGATTTTTTCCAAAACAAGAGATTAGAAATCCCATGGGAACATGTGCTGCTGTTTGCATCAACAAACTGCAAGGTTTCTCAGGGAGACGAGGCAAGAGAGAGAAACTGTGCTGGAGTGCGGTGCTGTGGACGGGTTGGGGTGTGTGTGTGTGGTGGGACAGGCTGCCCCCTGCTGGCGGGGCGAGTGAATCAGTTAGAAGTTCTAGAACTCCTTATTCTGCAGGATCTGACTCTCGGACGCATTAAACCTGCAATAAACTAAAACCTTGCAGACAGGCGAGAGCGTGGAACGGAAATCTTGAAACTGACTGTTTCTGATTCTTCTTCTCTGCTCTCATCAGACTCCCTATCTCTTTTAACCATCAAATGACCGTTTCCTGACCCTCTCCAGTCCAGCCTCTTTGTGTACATGTCTGTGCAATCAGTCCCAGATAGTGACGGTCTTCGGGCACTTCCTCCAAACAGTTCTTAAAGAACCCTGATAAGCACCCGGGTCCTGACGCGTGCCCCGGCTCCCGTACATACTCCTGACTCAGCAGCTCCTTCAAGTGAGGGTGGGCTTGTTATTTTCAATTGCAAGACCAGCGTGAAATTGCATCAATAGTCAAGAGCATCTTTTAAATACTCTACAGAATTGAACGCTTCAAATTCCCATTTCTGGGAAGGTTGCGTTTGTGCCCAGCATTTGACTAACTCCTATTCCGTTTTAATATTACAAAATTGGACAGTTCAAGAGAGCTCAAAATACCTTGAATGATATTGTTTTTTAAAGTTAACAGGTGTTGTTTTTTTTTCCTTCTCCTTTGAATAATTAAGAAGTGGTTTTGATATGTTTCAGCATGTCCGTTCATGCAGAATGACACCTACATGCTGGCCTCTTTAAAGCATTACAGCCAGGGGGTTCAGTCTCAGTGGAAGACGTGGAACTAAGCCTTGTTTTTTCAGCTGTACATAAAACACACTGCTGATGTTTCCCAGGCTGGTTTAGGATGATAGTCTTTTATAGGCGTTCAGAATTCAGATTGTCCCAGGAGAAAACAAAGGTCAAGCAAAACTAAGGAGTGCCTGGAAACATATTTTGGATACAAAAAAAAAAATTAATAATAATACTGTAAACACATTCTTGTAGAGAATGTTTCGTTTATTTTTACGGTACTTGTGAAACAATTGTCTGTTTTCAGCTGTACCTTGAAAACAATCAGTTATTGTCTCTGCTGTTCTTATCAGATGATTGAACTCTGAGCTGGAGATTTTGCAGGAGCGCTCTTGAACAGTACAGCAGAAGGGTTAAACTTACACCATGCCTCGTGTTTTTTCCCCTTTGTATTACTACTGCCTGACTGTACTGCAACTGTTTTTGACCTATTGGCTCACCGCAAATGCTGAGCACAGCCGTCTCTCCAAATACCGGGGCAGGTGTTACGTCACTGACAAGCCGGTGTCATTAAGAGTTCTGAGAAAGTTGTCGAACCAGTCTGACAGGCTACGTCATTGATAGGGTCAGATTTCAATGCATCATGGTCGTTGTAGTTTTTGTGTTTTATTTTCAGTCGGGTAAATTTCCAAAAATCTTTTTTTTAATTTAATTTATTTATTATTATTTTTTTTTAATTGACTTGAATTGCAACGTATTCCTTTTAAATTACATTTTCGCTAGCATGCAACGATTAAAAAAAAAAAAAAAAAAAAAAAGAAAAATTTGTGGAATTAAATAAAAAATCCATAATGAACAACAGGCTATCAACTTTAAATACCAACCTTAGAAAAATGCTATCAACATTTTCATTTTAACAATACTAATCATTGCGATGGATGATCAACATAACACTGTATCCTCTTTACGCGATTCGCTTCAGTTTCTTAAATGAAAATGTCCAAATTTAGTTTAATTTGTTTTCATTTTTGATCAAGAAAATGAAACCCTAAAATAAATAAATAAACAAATAAATAAATAAATAAATGAACTAAAAAAAAACCGTCCCAGAATGCATTTCGTTTTCAACAGCTGACAGGCAGTAAAGACGATCTGAAAAAAAAAAAAAGGCTGCTAGCACTACCGAACAAGAGCGGAGTCTGTCTCTTTCAAAGCAGCTAATATAAACTGCTGTCAAGTCAGCAGCAGCACAGTACGCCTTATGCACTTGTTAGGGCGCTCGGTTTGAGTAACCATTTCTTTTTTCGTTATCATACTACCTGGACGGTCATTATTCATCGTTCTTTGCCTTTGTGGTTTATAAAGAACCCCGCAACCCGGTCCCGATGCCGAGGGATGGATAACGTGTCTGGCAAAGGTGGACAGATGGTCGAGAATGGTGCAGCTTTGGAACAGGGCAGTACTGCCAGGGCTGGTGTCGCCGGCTGTGGAGGGGGAGCCGCGATGGCCGCTTTGCGGCAGTGTGAACTCATCCAAAATATGATCGACATCTCTCTCTTGAACCTGCAAGGGCTCCGGACCAAATGCGCAGCTTCCAACGACCTGACTCGACACGAGATCCGCACTTTAGAGGTAAAAAACATAAATACATTTAATAATAATAATAATAATAATAATAATAATAATAATAATAATAATGCAATTACTAGATTGCATTTTTAAAAAAAAAAATAACAAAACCCAACAGCGTCTAACAATGTTGCTTTTGCATTGCGCTACCGTGTTGTGTGTTTGTGTGGATCAGTGCGGTGTGCAATAAAGTATCCAGCAAGGAGGAAGACGAGAGAGAGAGAGGGGGGGAGAGGGTGAGGGACGGCGACGACATGAGAAGAGTGATCTGGGGGTGCAGGTGATGCTGTCACGCCTGAGTAATTGCGGTGCTTCATTTTAAACATGCACGCATCATACCTGGCTTGCTTTTCCGCACCAGTCAGTCAATACTGTTCCTTTATGACCTGTTCAGACCCCGCAGGAACCAGGGCAATCAAACTCTGCACGGCCTCCTCTTTCATCCAGGGGAAGGTCCAGGGCTGGGTTTGGATTCAGAATTCTGATCCCTGGGGTACTTTATTAAGTAACCCCATTGCTGGAGCACTACAGAAGCCGTGTATCTCAAATTAAAGAAACCCACAAAACCAAAAAATAAATAAATAAATAAAACGAACAAAAATTAAAAGCAATGTAAAAATAGCAAAAAACAATAAATAAATAAATAAAGTAGTGTTTATTGTTAGCACTGTACAAGCGTGTATCATAAATCATGCGAGAAGAGAGGGATAGTCATTCTAATGCTCGAGTCATATTTCACCAGCCAAACAGTAACGGACTTGACGGACGCTATGCATATATGTGTGAGGTTTGTGTGGGTTTAGGGAGGGTGTGGCTATAGTAGCCTTATAGTAGCCTACAGTATATTAATTATTATTAGCTGCTCAAGCGTGACTATTAAAATAAACTACTTAACAGAGATTAGCCGCACATCGGCATGATGTGTAAATCATTGCACAATTGTCTGTTGCAGAACGTGATGACAGCGGTGGTTATGAATTCCGTGACGTACACACGCTGGACCAAAAATACATGAAAAAGCAGCGCCACCGACTCTCTGTGACGGGAGAGAAGGACTGCTCGATTCAGCATGCTCCTAAAAAATGTTCTTGCTACTAAACGAATCAGGGTTCTATGCATTTCCTTTTTGAATATGCTTCATCATTTTAAGTGTCTGCTAATTTATAAGGAACTGTGCAGGCTATATAAACAGAAGCACACTTTGTTCACTGTCCAGTCTGTTCACATTCCCCCTCCATGTAGTTTTGGGTGTAACAGGGATGGAAGCACGACTCCCGATTGCATAGCAGTTTGATCCATTCCTGGTTTTGCTGTGAGTTTAATAACACTCCTGAGCTTGTTATACACTGTGGCTGATCAAGCTCACAGTAAAACCTGGAATGGTTGAAACTGCAAGGAGTCTTATTTCCATCCCCGTGTAGGCACTTGCTGTGACTCGTAATTCATAAATAACATTTTTTGGGGAAATTAAAAACGGGGATTCATTGACTCCTGATAGGAAAAGAATATCATTATTATTATTATTTTTTTTTCAAACGGGTGAGAAAGCCATTGATAGTGAAGTGAAAGACAGGATGTAGGAAGTGATCTAATGAAAAAAAAAAAACTGCAGTACTGCTTCAGTACATGAAGGTTGTGTTTCGTAAGCTGAGCTGAGGTCTGCCGCCCTCCTTTGCAGGACCCCTTGCTGAAGAGATTCTCAAGCACGGTGGGGCTTCCTGCACAAGTAAAAGTGACCCTGTGCCCTGTGGGGCTCTGTCCTGCATAACCCTGGCTGGTACTGTACATGGCTGTGCTTGAAACAGCATGGCCTGGCTCGCTTGAGTGCGACAGACCCAGGACCGCGGAGCAGAGGTGAAATGCAGTGCACTTACCCTGTACCTGGCACTAACAATACAGTAGCCCCCAGGGCAGGGCAGGGCAGGGCAGGGCAGGGCTGTGTTAGTTAACTGTAATTCTATGCCTTACCTGCTGTGCTCCGCTGCCCTCTCTGTAATACGTTGTGTGCTCCTGCGCATGACTGCATGTAGAGCGCTGTGTGTGCTCTCTGGATCGTAACGCTGCAGGCCCTCGAAGAGAGATCGAAACCCTACCAGCACTCCACACAGCAGACCAGCCAGCCAGGCAGTGAGTCCCTGAGTGTAGAGCAGCACGGTGCTGCAGGAAAGAGACGGAGGGGGAGCAGAGCGCTCTTTAATGTCATCTCTAATCCTGATTAATCTCAGAACAAATGAGAGAACTGGTTTTATAGCAGGAGACAGGCGAGCTAATGAAGACGAAACTGAACCATTTTGAATACTCTACAGCTTTATTAAAAATGGGCGACCACAGTGTGACATATCTACAGATCTACAACTTCCTGTGCCAGTATGGTAAAATATTTAACGTTGGAGTGTCTCTTTAAGACTTTGATTGCTAGTAATAATAATACAAATGTAAAACCGTGACATTTAGCAGCTGACGACATTGAGAAAGACTTCAGTCGAAGCGTTTTTATAAGTTTCTTTAGATATACAACCACTCTCTTTATAGATGCACTGTCTACTGCTACCCTAGATACTGAGGTTTTAATTAAATATGTTGCTTAATAGAAGCAGACCTCAGCAAGATTCGAGTACGAGACTTGCACAGTAACAGCCATGCCTCTGGTGCTCCTGCTGGTGTTCGGATGCTGTGCATCGCCTCAGTGAATTTATCACATGTACTGTAGCGGTCCCGAACCCACAATGACAGCGCTGCCTTTGCAAACTGATCGGCCTCTGTGCATCTAATAATATTCAGGGCAAGACAAATATTAAAAAGCATAAATCCTGCATTGTAAATGTATTGTATTGGTTAGGTCTAATACGTTGTGTGTAGGGTGTCTATATTATTATTATTATTATTATTATTATTATTATTATTATTATTATTATTATTATTATAAGGTGATTATGTCCTCTAGTTTGTGCTGGAATTTTGACCAACCCTTAAAGATTATTGGTATATTTCTCGTTATATAATATAATTTATTACAAAATTATAGAGTGCTAAAAAAGTGGGAATTTGATCATGGCCGTGGCGTTTTTGAATCGCTTGCAATTGTTTGCTTGTCCTGCAGAGCAGCAGGTTAAACAAAGGTTTTGCAAAGCACCTGTGAGTATTGTACCGTATGCCGGTCTGCGTTTTTGATTTTCTGCTTTATTTAATTTCGACGCTTTGTGCTCCTGAAGACTCTTCAACACATTAAGTGGGCTTCAGCCTGCATTACAAACTGACACACCTGGCTTCATTACAGCCCTGGAGTGGATTGCTGGTGGGTGCGTCTCTGCAGATGAAGGGGCTCCTTGTAATTTGCACTTTCAGTTTACGTTTCTAAAAGCCTGTGTTGAAATGATTGCAGTATTTCTGCAAAATGTTATCGCAGGGATGGAAATAAGATTCACCCATTCCAGGTTTTAATACGAACCCCAGTGTATAGGTAGCAAGCTCAGGGGTGTCTTATTAAACTCATAATAAAACCAGGAATGGATCAAACTGCTATGCTATTCATCCCTGTATAAAATAATAAAATAAAATATTATTAGAAGTCAGGGAATGTTCACAAAGTGGGTTGTCAACAAGGCCTGGCTGTAGAATGTAACAGGTGCACAGAAGGCTGTAGTGAACAGACTAATACTGCATTGTGAAGTGGGGAGCTGCAACGTTGTGGTGGGAGAGGCTTTTTATAACTGCGATGCAGTGAAAGCGTAATGAAATCCACACCGCCGTACACGCAGGTATGTCAGCGCTGTACAGTATGTCAGCGTGGTAAAATGAAGAAGGCTTCTACATGGTGTGTAAGCCTCTAGAAACTCGCCGTCACGCTGTGTGCCGGGTCTGCATGGTGTGTAAGCCTCTAGAAACTCGCCGTCACGCTGTGTGCCGGGTCTGCATGGTGTGTAAGCCTCTAGAAACTCGCCGTCACGCTGTGTGCCGGGTCTGCATGGTGTGTAAGCCTCTAGAAACTCGCCGTCACGCTGTGTGCCGGGTCTGCATGGTGTGTAAGCCTCTAGAAACTCGCCGTCACGCTGTGTGCCGGGTCTGCATGGTGTGTAAGCCTCTAGAAACTCGCCGTCACGCTGTGTGCCGGGTCTGCATGGTGTGTAAGCCTCTAGAAACTCGCCGTCACGCTGTGTGCCGGGTCTGTTGTTAAGAAATCCAGGCACACAGTGATGAGCTTGAAGTGCATGATCAGCGAGCTTGCTCTCACCCTGTGGGTTTGTGGCCGCTTCTATATTTAGACTTTTTTTCCTCCTACGCATTCGCAGGGTTGTTGAATAAGAAAGTCAAGTCTGTACTGCAGATAAAAACATGGTGTAGTGCAATTGTCAAGCAGGATTCAAATACAGTCTGAATACTCAAATTCTATACATAGTTGTAGTGGTAATAGTGTATAGTGGTGATTATAGTAGAATAATTAATAATAATACTAGTGATAGTATTAACTGTAATACCAATAGTAATAGTATTGATTTGTAATAGTGATAGTGTGAGTTATAATGTAAAGTGTTTAACTTGTGTGTCTCTCAATCCATTCCAGTCCTGAATCATGCTGAATATGTTAATCCAGATTTGCATGTGTAATGCAATGGATTCTGAACTCTAGTGCT
Source organism: Acipenser ruthenus (assembly GCF_902713425.1). Classification (NCBI taxonomy): domain Eukaryota; kingdom Metazoa; phylum Chordata; class Actinopteri; order Acipenseriformes; family Acipenseridae; genus Acipenser; species Acipenser ruthenus. Next base: position 1,359,972 of record NC_081214.1, read on the forward strand.
GTCGCTACTGTTACATGCCCCGGCAATGTTTGGTATGTGGGCAGCTGTTCCATTCTCTTGGTTGAAAATGTCTTCTCTGAGGTCTTCATTTTCAGTAACTCATGTCGGTCTAGTGGAGTTGTCCCACTAGGCTGCGGTTTTAAACTGCTTACCACAAGTTCCAATGAATCCTTTACAGTGATACTGCTTCTTGTTGTTGCATTCCTTTCGTGCCTCAGGTTCTTTACTTCCTTTTAACTTTTGAATTTGACTATTTATTCTTGGTAGCAGCAGTAGTAGTGCTCGGCTGGAATGCAGTTACTACCAGTTTGACTGTGGACAAAAAAAACACCTGCCATAGCATTCTCAGCAGGGTGCAGCGCTGACATGACCCCACATGACAAGTCTGCAAGGGGTTTAAATTGATCCGGAGGGGTGCGGGATCATTCTTCAATGACTGCCCATTGTGAGCCTTCTATCAGCCTACCAATCCAATCTCCTGTCTTACCTGTCTTGACTGAAACCAGGTTACAACAGAGACCTGCAGCTTTAACATACTACAGAATACATGTCTGGAATGCAAGCAAATGAATTAATCATACAAGGCCCTGTTTAACAACAGTTGTGCTTCATATGGCAGGTCTTTCACCTAATTTTCCGTTGGTCTTTATCCAGATTCATCGCTTACTGTACTTGTCTCAGTAGGTTTGCAAAAAGGGTAAAGTCGAGTAGATGTACAGTAGCCTGTAGCTCTTTGAAGATTTTGCAGCCAGAAACGCTGGCGTCTTTTTATCTTTTGAGTCTCATAACAGATTATTTATTGTTGTGGTGCTGACACAATGACGAGTGATCCTTATTTCTGTCATCCTGTGTGTTCAGTGCAGACAGAGACGGAGAGCTTTGGTCAAATATGTTGAGGTTAAGTGGTTTTAAAAAAAAAAAAAAATTCCCCTGAATCTCTTGGATCCTTCAAGGATGTCTTCCTGTTCTTGTAAATACTCACAGAGGAATGTACTTTTTTAGCATTGGACAAAACTTTCAACTGGAGCGAACCAGCGAATACAGAGAGCTTTGACGCAAAACCTTTACCACTCGACTCCACTGCGGCTGTGGGGAAGTGCAGCCAATGCTTTTAGTTTTAGATTTTTTAACAGATGTATTTTCTCTCTCTCTCTCCCTCTGTCTTGGTGAGCTCTTTTTTTTATTTTATTTTTTAAAGCTATGTGTTTCCTTTTCAGCGCTTGCACAGGATGTGAGATTTCATAATGCTTCAGTTTAATAAACTGATCTTCTGTGAGTTGGGTTTCTTCATGCCTTGGTGTCTGTTGGTCACATTCTTGTATAGTTTAGCTTTCAGTGGGCACTGCTGTATGGAGAAGCAGATTTCCACAGTGCAGGACTGCTGGAAACCAGAGCGGGGTGAATTCCACTTGTAATAGTGCAGTTCCATTGAGACAGTCATCGTCTGAGCCTCGTTTCTAACCCTTAACACCAAGGGATTATTAAGGAACAGTGTCTGCTGCTCGAGCCATTCCTGCTTTTACTGTCAGTTTAATAATGTACCCCCGAGCTTAGTAAATAAATAATAATAATAATAATAATAAAAATAATAATAATAATAAAAAAAAAATTAAAAATAATGATAAATTATATATCTATCTATATATATCTATATATATCTATCTATATATATCTATAATCTGTCTCTCTCGCTCTCTCTGTCTCTCGCTCTCTCCTCTCGCTCTCTGTCTGTCTCTCTCGCTCTCGCTCTTGCTCTCTCTCCTCTCTCGCTCACTCTCTCTGACTCTCTCTCGCTCTCTCTCTCGCTCTCTCTCGCTCTGTCTCTGTCTCTCTCTGTCTCTCTCTGCCTCCTTGTTTGTGTGACAGTAGTTGTCATGGTGACTCAGTAGGAGTGGCAGTCAGCTCTGTGGCTCTGCCGCCCTGCTTGTGTTCAAGGACTGCAGTTTACTGGATGGTATCCACGGCTGTGTTGTTGTTTCTCTCTCTCTCTCTCTCTCTCGGGATGTGCATTTTTCTCACACTCCACTCAGGTGCTTTGCTTGCCAGTTTCTTCCGTTTCCATCCTGTCCGAGTTATTTCCATCCCTGGATGTTCCTGAGAGTGTTCCTGAGTGATGATGACCGGGGCTTTAAAGCCGCTGTCCTGCCTTTTCCTGGGAATGTTCTCTGCAGTCGCTTTGGGGTCTGGGTTGCGGGATGGTTTCGGGGAGCAGTAACTACATGCTCACTTGTTCCTATGATCACACACAGTGCATAACATACAAAATACACCAGAGCGTAAAATAAACAAACATTACCCCAGGAGACGTACAGAAACACACACACACTCGTCACCTAATCACTTTTCACCCTGTAGCGCACAAGCATTTTTAAATGAAAAAAAATGGTGGTTTGTGAGGCTGAAATTAAAAAAAATAAGTGTAGGGGATTACAAACCCTGTTAACCTGGAATAACAGGACATGGTACAGTTTTGATCAGTAAACGTCACAAAGGCTCCCATTCACAACACGGCACACTTGCCTTGTTGACGTTGAAGTCATACTCCGAGCAGAAGTTCTTTTGAAGCCCAGGACCTTTATGACTGTGTATTGTCTTGTGTTCTAGTGACCCTTTTGCAGCAGTTTAACTGGTTGTCTCTAGCCCTAACCTCTGCTGTAACCAATGGTTGTTTTTGTAAACTCCTGAATTTGCTGGAGAATGCGTTGGGTAAACTTCTCTTGGTTATTGAGCTGAGGAATAAACCGCAGACAAAAGATGTTCTAACGAATCCTTCCTCCGTCAGGGTTAATCAGTCTTCATGCAACCTCAAGGGAGTTTTTTAAATTTTATTGCATCTCAGTTTCGCTGTGCAAAGTGTGACACTTAACCCTTTTCACCCTGGATGGTGTAGGTGGTTTTCCACACTTCTGTCTCCCATCTCTGCAGTTTAATAAAAGGTGCATTCAGAAGTGGAGTAGCTCCACACTGGCCTGGATGTGAAACCCACACAGCATCAGAAGAGCTCACGGGGTTGAGCAGCAGAGTAAACAGACTGCTTGTCACTCACCGCTGAGCGTGAGGGCTAATAATAATAATAATAATAATAATAATAATAAGGTAGCCACAGCTGACTGCTGCTCTAACACGCCTCTGAAAACACATCCTCCTTATCGGCACTGCCAGCACTTTGTTCTGCAAGCCCTCTCCAGGTTTTTATTATTTGTATTTTTTTTATGTAAGATAATTCTTTCTGAGCACATGCTTATTACAGCTGAGCTTGCTCTGGCCGTGCGCCACTATTTAGTTTGAATGGACTTTGCTTTAGTAGGTTTCGGTGCAATCCTGCACTCTCAGTGTTTGCTTTGTGTACCCTGACTGCGACGTGAAGCACCCTTTGAACAGATACTCTGCATGTCTGCCGAAGTGTAAAGCGTCTGGGTAAGGCTTTTTGGAAAGTTTCATCCCTATTTAAGGTGTAGAATAGTTTCCTGTTCTGTACGTGAGCTGCAACAGGAGTGCCTGATTGACCCACATAAATTCTTACCGCAGCGGGACAAAGTTTTACTTTCATGTCGGTTCAAGTTGTGAAATAGCTTGCAGCGCTTTACATTGCTGGATAATGCTCCTCATTCTCTGTCTGTGTGATCTTTCACTTTGTTTGTTTTTTTTTTAGGAGAATGCACTAAAGGTTTTTCTAAGCGTGGTGAATGTTTATTGTCTCAGTTGCGATACTCAGATCAGAGCAATAGAAAAGACTACTCAGGGTTTACAGTAAGTGGTGTCCTAGCTACAAAGCTAGGAATGTCTGCTATTGAATGGATTAGAAAAGGTACATAAATCATTAACTGGGAGCTATATTTTAATTGCACAGTGCTGTGCTAGTGCTAAGCAGCTGTTGACTGGATGTAAGCTGGTACACATCTTCCATCTAAAGGGATGGGGGGGTTCATGTCAGGCGGTGCATCTGAAGTGTAGCTCTGAGGTTCTGCTCTGTTCTCCTCTCCTCTCCTCTCCTGTTCCTCGTCTCAGATGGGCTGGTTGCAGGATATACAGTAATACTATCTGCACTTTTTTTTTTTTTTTTTTTTTTTTGCTTCACAGCAGCAGAACTTTGGCCAAAGACCAAAAACGTAGCAGAAAAACAGGATGTTGTAACTTTTGTTTCCTAGGAGCCTTGTGAAAAAATGTGAATGCAGTAGACTGATAATTTTGGGCCCACTTGAATGCATTTACTGTGCAGTGTGTGTGTGTGTGTGTGTGTGTGATCCTGAGAACTGGAGTCTTAGCACGGGGGACTTGGAAAGGACTTTCTGTGCTTTTACATAAATTATTTCTTCTCTAGGATAAAAATTAATGTTATGAGAACTTTGGAGATGTGGGGGGTGGGGGGAGAAAATATGAGCAGCATGCTGCACTGTAATTCTGAGTAATTAGCGAGGGGGGAGGGGCACCCACGTCTTTAGATGTCCGGCAGAAGCTTGGCTCCCAGGAACGGCAGACGGCCGCCCTGTTTGGTGGTGTGTGTTTTTTTTTTTTTTTGAGCATCATGAATGACCTTATATTTCGAAAGTAGAAATGCTGTGTCACTAATGGGTGTAAAGGGTGACTCATGTAGAGCCTCTGGGCTGTGTCTTTGTGTGTGTGTATGGGAGTGTTTGAAATAGTTTGCTTATGACAGTTTTACACTACAGTACAAGAAATCAACAAGGAGGGAAGGAGACCAGAGTTTCAGCTGAAGGCTTGTCGATAAGCTGCTTCTTGTTGTTTTTTTCTTCATGAAATAATCTACTTAATAAATAATATACACCAGAATGAGCATGTGCTGACTAACCGGTACACAAGAAAAAGAGGACTCGGTCAGAGGCTAGTGACCCTGGCAGTGCCCAGGTGGCATTGCTAGACGTACAGCCATGTTCGGACAGTGTCCGGGGTGATTCTTGGGACGGTTGCTGAAATAGCAATTTCTTTGTGGGAATAGCAACATCTTAGTACTGCAGTAAGAACAATACAAACGTTTGTTCTTTTGTGATGTCTTTTCTTGCTCTTGCAAACCGGAATCCCTGGCTGCTGCTGCTTCTTCTTCATGTGGAAAATCCTGTCGGGAGTAACACCATGGGGTTTTCAGGTTTGAATATTCAAAGCAATATTTGAATATCTTTTTCATTTTGAATCTGCTGAAAAAAGTAATTGGTAGCGTATAAGGTAAACGAATCTCGCAGGGTTACAATGAATGAACTCGGTGGCACCCATTTAAATGAGAGAAACACTCTTTGTGTGGCGGAGTCGGTGTGTGTAAAAGGTGAATCATTTCTAAACTGTGCGTTTTGTAACCTTCAGTATTGCATCCCTTACTGTGGATACATTTCCACGTGTTATTTTTGTTATATATATATATATATATATATATATATATTGCATCGCAAATATACATTCTATTGTGAAGCACTCTGCAAACTGGTTGAAAACCAACACTGTTTACAAAACGCCGATATTCACAAAAGTACAAAGTAAACTTTGTGTCTAAATTTTGACTTGGGTGAAGATATTTTAATAGAGGAATTTCAATATCGTAGGTAATGGTTTTCTTAACAGACCCTGTACAGATGTGGATTATCACAGCTGGTACTGTATCCCAGCGTTCATGGCATTTTGTTTTCCCTGAGGGCATTTGGCAGTGAGGAGACAGCCTGATTTGTGTATAGCGGTATTAAGTGTACTGCAAGGACAATTGCAGCTCGCTTATCTGCCTGGGGAGATATGGGTTAAGATACAGGCAACTATTTAGATACTTGCTTACTCTGTATAGAAACCAAGCTACATTCCGGGCATCTGTAAATGACTTAAGCTGACCTTGATGTCATTGTTTTTTTCTCTGTGGTTTTGAACACTGCAGCTGTTTTCAGCAGGGAGGCAAGAGATGGAAATTCAAGTACGAAGTGGAAAATGTCGTCTGTAGGTTATGGAAAATGTACAGTTGGGCAGCGCATTGTAAAATGATGTGGGGCAGAGGGAGAAGCGCTGCGTTTCCATTAGGTGCACTTTACAAGACAGACACAGTCTTTGCCTTGAAAGAGGCTAGCTTCCTGTTTCCGTCAGACGGGTCAGCGTGTGAAGTTCCGCTGCTAGACAGGGTTGAAAGTGCGCTTTCGTGGGGGCCGCACGGAAACCTTTTATACAGACGTGCTCAAATTTGTTGGTACCCCTCCACAAAAAACGAAGAATGCACAATTTTCTCTGAAATAACTTGAAACTGACAAAAGTAATTGGCATCCACCATTGTTTATTCCATATTTAATAGAAATCAGACTTTGCTTTTGATTTTTTATTCAACATAATATTGTAAATAAGAAAACAAATGAAAATGGCATGGACAAAAATGATGGGACCGCTAACCTAATATTTTGTTGCACAACCTTTAGAGGCAATCACTGCAATCAAACGTTTTCTGTAGCTCTCAATGAGACTTCTGCACCTGTTAACAGGTAGTTTGGCCCACTCTTCCTGAGCAAACTGCTCCAGCTGTCTCAGGTTTGATGGGTGCCTTCTCCAGACTGCAAGTTTCAGCTCTTTCCATAGATGTTCGATAGAATTCAGATCAGGACTCATAGAAGGCCACTTCAGAATAGTCCAATGTTTTGTTCTTATCCATTCTTGGGTGCTTTTAGTGTGTTTTGGGTCATTATCCTGTTGGAGGATCCATGACCTGCGACTGAGACAGAGCTTTCTGACACTGGGCAGTACGTTTCGCTCCAGAATGCCTTGATAGTCTTGAGATTTCATTGTGCCCTGCACAGATTCAAGGCACCCTGTGCCAGGCGCAGCAAAGCAGCCCCAAAACATAACCGAGCCTCCTCCATGTTTCACTGTAGGTATGGTGTTCTTTTCTTTGAAAACTTCATTTTTTCGTCTGTGAACATAGAGCTGATGTGACTTGCCAAAAAGCTCCAGTTTTGACTCATCTGTCCAAAGGACATTCTTCCAGAAGGATTGTGGCTTGTCAATATGCATTTTAGCAAATTCCAGCCTGGCTTTTTTATGTTTTTCTTTCAAAAGTGGAGTCCTCCTGGGTCTTCTTCCATGGAGCCCACTTTCGCTCAAAAAGCAACGGATGGTGCGATCAGAAACTGACGTACCTTCACCTTGGAGTTCAGCTTGTATCTCTTTGTCAGTTATCCTTGGTTCTTTTTCTACCATTCGCACTATCCTTCTGTTCACTCTGGGGTCGATTTTCCTCTTGCGGCCGCGCCCAGGGAGGTTGGCTACAGTTCCATGGACCTTAAACTTCTTAATAATATTTGCAACTGTTGTCACAGGAACATCAAGCTGCTTGGAGATGGTCTTGTAGCCTTTACCTTTACCATGCTTGTCTATTATTTTCTTTCTGATCTCCTCAGACAACTCTCTCCTTTGCTTTCTCTGGTCCATGTTCAGTGTGGTGCACACAATGATACCAAACAGCACAGTGACTACTTTTCTCCATTTAAATAGGCTGAATGACTGATTACAAGATTGGAGACATGTGTGATACTAATTAAAGAAACTAATTAGTTTGAAATATCACTATAATCCAATTATTTATTATCTTTTCTAAGGGGTACCAACAAATGTGTCCAGGCCATTTTAGAATATCTTTGTAGAATAAGCAATAATTCATCTCTTTTCACAGCTGCTTTGCTTTATTCTATGACATACCAAAGGCATGCAAGTATACATGATAAAATAGCTTTTAATTTCATCACTTTTCAGGAGGAATGAAGCATTATTTCAATGAGCTGTAAGGGTACCAACAAATTTGAGCACGTCTGTATATGCTGCTCAGACAGTCAGTCCTGGGTAGCTTTGGTGTCCTGCTGGACAGCGCTGCCACACATCTGAGCACCTTGGGCTGGATGGTTTTTAAACTGTGCAGTAATTGTACTGGTTTGTTCAAGACGTGATGCAGAATCAACAGGAACACTATAATGCGAGCGCACACACACACACACAGGGAGTGTACATGCTCTAGTGGAAAGGTTAGTTTTAGAAGTGCCACATCATGATCGGATGGATAATGCCTCTAACATTCACAGGCAGCTCTGCGTTCTAACTTGGGCGGGGATGGAGAGCGCAAGACTGCAGTGAGAATCTTGAGCTGCCAGTCGGCCCGTCCACGCTACTTCGTGTGAGGGCTTATGAACACCTTGGGGTCCCTCAGAAACGAAGCTCATTTTATTTCACAGGCCAGTGTGCTTGCAGGAGGCTAGGTGACAGATGCTGATGTTCATGAAACGAGTGAATAATGGCTCCCGGGGGAAGATTTGTGCTCCAGTCAGCCTTTTCAGACACCTATCTCAACATAGCTGACTTACTGAAATGAACCAATGCAATGTGACTGTGCATTGAGCTCAGCAGTGTCAGTGCTGTCCTGGGCTTTCCCCAGCTTGCAGGCACATCCTGGGTGCAGCCGAGGGCAGTAATACAGGTATGATTAGCTTGTCAGTCACACCTGCTTAATAAAACAAACACCAGGTGTGAAACGAGAACTCGCTCGCTCGCTCGCTCGCTCGCTCGCTCTCTCTCGCTCTCTCTCTCTCTCAAACCAAGTGTGTCTGAAACTATCATGTTGCATGTGAAACTCAAGATAATGATGATAAATCATTATAAAATGTCATAAATGACTAGTTAACAGGTCTCTAGCTAGAGTAAGCCCCTGTATCATTTTTGCATAACCAACTTACAAAAATAGAAATACTGAAACTATAGAATTAGTTACAGTGAGGTTGTCATTTTATTATATATATTTATTTATTTATTTTTTTTTACTTCAGTCTTGGTGTAAGCAAATGTGTGTTTGAATGTGTCCTTTCCCCTTTAGATTCAGTTTGAGTCAAGGTCGTGTCAAACTCTGGTACTGTACTGCATGAAGGGATAAAACTCGATCGAGGAGTCCGGCTTTTTGTAACTGATTTACAGAGATGGAAATAAGACTTGGTCACCCATTCCAAGTTTTACTGAGAGCTTCATTAGCCACAGTGTATAAGTAACAAGCTTAGATGTGCCTTATTAAACTATATTACCAGATCATATAGGACTAATGATGATTTAGATTATTATGATTTTGTGTGTGTGTGTGTGTGTATATATATATATATATATATATATATATATATATATATATATATATAATATATATATATATATGCGACATATAGAAGAATAAAAGAAAGTAAATGGATAAATAGACTGAACACGATTATGCCAGCGGGACTCAACAGAAAAGAATGAACTAATTAACTTCAATAAATATATAACATTTAAATAAATAAACAAAATTCATTCAAAAGTTGTGCATGCTGATGCGCTGGGGAGGCCAAATCTAGACTGATCCTCAGAGCCAGCATTGCATGATATAATAAAAATATAAGTTTATATAAAGTAGTGTTAATTAGAATTAATACAGATTCAAAGATAGAAGTAAAAATGATGTCACAATATATAGAACACCATTACATCATGTAAGAATAAATCATGAATTTGAATGTAAACAATAACAAGTAGTTGTCTTGCCATCAAAAACCTATAAATACCTCCAATGTTTGGATTCAAACACAGGCTCCCTTGAGAAAGATATGTACAACATATCGAAACGTTGGGCAGCTGGCTCTTTGAGCTAAAATATATATATATATATTTATATATATATATTTATATTATATAATGAAATACTTCAGACCTAAAGCTTAAAAAAAAAAAAAAAAAAAAAGATACAAATTGAAAATATTATTATAAAATAACAAGAGGTCTCTGTTTATGTAGCGGTTGTCAAGAATTTTGTTTTTGCGTTACCCAACTGGAATAGTATCCTGTGGCTTTCAGGGTGGAAACACTTGGAAGTGTTCTGCAGTGCTGATGTAATGCCGAGCCCCATGCACCCCGCTGTGTTTGCTCGTTCAGCCGACTGCCTTTTAGAATACAATTGGTGACACATGACACGTTTCTCTGCTGAAAACCAAACACAGTTTTAAAGCTGCTTATTTACCGGATTGCTGAGTGGTTCTGACAAAACCATTTTAGGGATTGCTTGAACTGGGACCCTGACACAGCGGTTTGAAATGCATCTAGAGACCCTTTTTGTCGTTACGATTGTTTAATTGTACTTGGTTTTCTAGGTTGCTGGTGTGGTTTTTAGAAACTTGGTCCTGGTGTAAAATAACACAGGGGTGTCGATATTGTCTGTGACCTCCGTGTGAACCTGTGAACTTGCAGGTGCGAGCTGCCTCTGGCTGGCCTGACACAGAGCTCATTGCAAAGTGCAGTTCAAATACTGAGTCTGTCTGCCGCTGCGTTGTTGCAGCGATGGTGATGATTTTAAATTGACGTCTGAAAGCTGGCAAATTAAGTTATAGTCGGCACCCATATCTCAGAACTGAGCATTCTAGGTAAGTTCTGAGGTGGGACGCAGTATCGCATGCCCAGCTTCCTGTAATGAGTCACATATTGTAGATGAAAGTTCCTGTCTAGTAAGCAGGGTCTTTTATCACTTCTGCAACTCGGAGCAGCTGCAGAAGTCGCTTGAACTGAAAAAGTACCCCAATTAGCTGTGAAGTTGTAGAGTTTACAGTTGTGGAAACCTCCTCCCTTAGTGTTGAAACAAGACATGTTTAAAATAGAAGATAAGAGTGTCTTTCACACTCTTATGAACTGGCAACCTTGTTTTTAATTTTTAATGTATTATTTATTTCTTAGCAGACACCCTTATCCAGGGCGACTTAGTTACAAGATATCACATTATTTGTTATATACAATTACTCATTTATACAGTTGGGTTTTTACTGGAGCAATCTAGGTAAAGTACCTTGCTCAAGGGTACAGCAGCAGTGTCCCCCACCGAGGATTAAACCCACGACCCTCCGGTCAAGAGTCCAAAGCCCTAACCACTACTCCACACTGCTGCCCTACTTGCCAAGAAATCCATTATTAATGGTCGTGTTTCTAGATGAGAAATGCAAAAAATGAGAACTAAAATCAATCCCTTCCCTTGCTGTAAAAGCTTGTGTCTCTGCACACTCCCCTCCCTTCAGAACTAAACGCCACCTCTCTCGTGGGACAATAAGCATGTGTGTGTGACTTTGCAACACTTGTAGGACATACCGTTAGCGTGCCCTGCAGAGTGGTAGAAACCCGAACGACAGCGTCATTTACAAGCCTGGAATGAGGTCAGGGGGAGAGGTCTAGGAAAGTGTGAGTCAGCCCCCTGCTGTGAGAACACAGCTGACGTCTTTACCTTGAGCAAGAGTAAAACCACAACGATGTCCCCTGCTCCTGGGATTCCTGCAGTAATGCAATGAGTAATCCCTCGAGAGATGGATTCTGTGCTTCTGTGCAGCACTGATCTCCACATCTGTTTGCTGTACTCAGGCTTTTTCTATTCCTCCAGATAGACAGAAACTGAAGAAACATGTTACAGTACCGAGTAATGAAAAGGGCAGTTTTGGATTTTAATAACGTTCCTCTTCCTCATTATAAAACTACTGACGGTGGTTGATTTATTTCTTTCACTTTTCACTTGAGGGAGAGAGAGATTGATTGATTGACTGACTGACTGATTGATTGATTGATTGACTGATTGATTGATTGACTGGCTGATGGATCTCCCTTACCTTTGCTGTGTTAAATCTATATTGTGTTCCACCAGTGCATGTCAACACTGCTGGTCTAATCCACTACACCGCGGCCCGGTCCTCCGCTGTGCTGTGTGCTTGTGTTAATCCGTTACTTCAGCAGAGGATCTGAAATCCAGGCTCTGTTCTCCTCTAACACAGAGGAGGCAGCCTTCTGGGGAGTGACAGCGGGTTAGCTGCTGCCCTTTGCTTGCAGGCTGCTCAGATTTAGTTGTTTTATTTATTTGCTTTTTTCCCAGACCAGCGTTGTCTGACTTGAGTCAAATACCGGACGCATGAAGTCACTACCCTTTTGTTTTCCCATACTATTATTTCGAATCCCAGGTGACAAGCAGTCTAGTGCAGTGCAGCGCACCCAGATCAGCAATGCATATCCCTGCTGTATGTACAGGACAGTAGGTCACAATTAGGCAAACGTTTTCTAACAGAAGAGCTTGCTTTTAAAAATTGGAGGCGTCTGAATCTAGGTCAGCCTGCAAGCTGCCAAAGATCAAGGTTTAGCTGTGCTGTGCGCGCTCAAGATATGGAAAGGGATGCAGTTGACATTTCACCTAGAATTCTGCACAGAGACAGACGTCTTCAAGAAATAGCTGGGAGGCAAGAGCGAGCTTGATCAGCCGATTCCTGCACAGAGTGAACCACTTGCTTTAGATTTGCATACATGGCTGAGTTGTTTTTGAACCTTGGAGTCTGTTCCAAGGTTCATATTAAATATCATTGCTATGAGGCAATGCTGATACAAGACAGATCCGCCAATGTGGACACAGCTTCCTTTGGGCCTATCCCTTTGATTGTCAGGCGGTTAGTTGCAGTTATTTCCCCATGGCAGTGTAGGATGGTCTGAGTGAACAGCAGTGTACATTGCATTGGTGCAATATTATGAGAACACATTTTAATGAATCCTGTCGTGTTTTCACTGGAGGTGGCTGTAAATGTAATGGTTATTTTTATAATGCTCGGAGCAGAGCTATGTTTTGTGCATCACGCTGTAAGAAGCTTCATTGCAGTTGGGAGCCCTCGGCGGTGTTTTGTAATACGTTTCTGTGTAAATATGCCTGGACTCAAATGTCAAGATTGTGACTTACTGTAAAGCGCGATCCTAATCTGATTTAGCCTCTGGACATGCATTGGAGGGTTCGCAATTTCCAGTTTGCTTTTCACAGAATTGTTTTGTCTTTTGGGGGGTGGCTCAGAGCCTCCCTCCAATAATTCTGAGCTTCTGTCCTTGGAGGAAAGGCTGGCAGTTGTGCAGCCCAGTCGTCCTGTATCTGTGTTAGATCTGCATGGTGGCTGTGTCTAGTGAAGCTAAATCAGATTAACGCTTTACAGTAAACCTTGTGCCGTGTTCATTAGTCCATGGCGAGCGTGAACAGGAGGCACACAAACCTGGATTATAACCCCAGCACCACTGCCCTTTAGGGCTGCTGACGTCGCTTCACAGAGTGGCACCCTGGGGCTGTGTTCCTGGATACCACACTGACTGAGCCCTCCTACGCTTTTTAAATCCAGCTGATTTTATTTCAGAAAGCAGTTCAATGCCCCGCTTCATGGCTTTGATGCTTAAAACAGAGCCTTTTAATAGACGTTCTAAATGATGTTCTGAGCTTCCTGTGGCACGTTCAGCACTGCCTGTTCCTTCATTCCTTCTGGGTCCCAGTGTCTCTCAGCACGTTGCAGAACAGACCAGTGAGACGCAGTGATGGCGTGGGCTCCAAGGATCTCAAAGATATTTGGCCAGGTTTTTCAACTCTGGGCTAATTGCCCATGTAATACATTTGCCCGTGGTTTGCCTGTAGGAAATATGTCCTTTCTGTATGTAATTCTTAGTTATGAAATTTGTACAAGCAATGAAAATAATTTTTTTTTAAGCAATTCTTAACAGGATTTTGCTAAATTTAAAGTTAAGAAAACCAAAACGCCAGGTTGATGCAGTTCGTACTGTAGTAATTTTCATGACATCATTTTATTTAGCATGAGTTGTGATTTCCTAGAGTAAATGTGGTGTTTTAATTAGCAATCTAAACTATAGACACTCACTACTGCGCTGTAAGCTTGTCTGCATCTTTTTTTCAAACCTTGTTTATGAACCTGTGTCTGGCACTGTATTAAAAAGTCTTTGGGGCTTGTATATATTAAAATGATACACTGTTTCCACTAACTTACGGAAGCCTGCTGATGCCAGCTGATGCCTTAATTTAAGTGGAATGAAATCTGGTGCTGCAGGCATTCAACTACATTCTGAACCGCAACTGTGGAGAGAGAGAGAGAGGGAGAGATGTGAGCCGGAGCAGCCCGACTTCCTGATGTGCAAACTCAAAACTTTTGTCATTGACTCCGAGCCTTTCAGATTACCTTTTAAAATTGTTTCACATCTTTACAAACAAGTTTAAGTTTTGTGACTAGGGCAGAAATACACCAAACTCCTGCTCTTTTAAACAAATACCAGTACTGCCCTTACACGGTGACACCAAAAAAAAAACCCTACAATTTTTAAAGCTATAAAAATAATACAAAGTAGCATAGAAAAGTTACAGGGGGATTTCCTTAACGGACAAAAATCAGATAAAAATAATATGGGGAATTTATGATCAGTTTTCTCTCGAGTGCATTTGCATTCATGAGGAAGATCTGAAGAGCTGTTAAGAGAATCGGGCACATCCGCCGTGCTTGACATTTCAACTGCAGCGCATCTGTTCTCTGTGCTCTACGCAGCATAGCTTGATCCATTCCTGGTTTTACTAGGAGTTTAATAAGACACACCTCACCTTGTTACCTCTATACAAGGGTAATCAAGCTCGTAGTAAAACCTGGAACGGGTGAAACTGGCATGAAGTAGGAGTCTTAGCTCCATCTCTGTCACCGCATTTCCAATGGAATCACACGCACACTGAACCACTGTTTTCTATTGAATTTCAGTGTCGTACAGTAATGATCAGTTCAAGAAGCATTTATTCATGACCTTCTTCAATATAAAGGTGGCACTAAAGTAGTATGCAAGCTAGAGGCTACTCTGTGAATGTGTTTGTGTTCAACGTTCAGACACCCGATTCAAACCACCAAACTAGGAGGGAAGCTATATATTTCTAAAAGGTGTTTAACTAGCTTTCGGTAGCTTTCGGTAGCGTGAACTGACTTTTTTTTTCTTTTTTTCATTCTGCTAACTTAACTTTCACAGAATTGCTGCTTAATAACTGTACTACTAATAGTAATGAGGATAGCAATACTGATACTAGACTTACGAACATTGTGGGGCTGTAGATGCTCTTTAAGACTGAAATGCCTTGTGTTATTTTCAATGATTTAATGCATACTGTATTATACATATATATTTAACATGAGGAGGAATAATAATACAGCATGCTAATTTATATTCATGTGATTTTGCAGCACAAAGTCTAAAGGATCATCATCGGGGGGGCAGATGACTGATACGCTGTGTTCGTTGCAACTGAGAACGACTTAAAACCTGACCTGCAGACCATATAGTACAGTCCTCCGTACGAACCACAGGGTCGGCCCCAGTTAGGACGCTGCTTTCAGTTCCTTGCACCTGACCGGTTGTGTCTCCCCCTACAGGTGAAGCTGGTGAAGTACATCGGCAAGCAGCTGCAGTGTAAACACAAAGTGCCCACGAGCGAGTGGTCAGTGGCCCTGGACAGCTTCCCGCGACTGAGCGACTGGCTGAAGACTGTTAACCTGAGGAGACAGGTCACCCAGGTATGCATCACTGCCAGGCAGACCCGGGGGCTGTTCCTGTGCTGTGGAATTGGAGATGGAATTGCTGCTAGATTCACTGCTGTTCTGCTGTGTGAAGGAGCCCTGCTGAGAGCAATTTGAACACGCTGCTGTTATTTATATCGGCATGCTGAGCTGGTTGCTACAATGAGTCAGTCACACTTGCTATATTAAGATTGAATTAATGCAAAATAGCACGCTCAAGAAAATGATTTAAAAAAACATGCTTTCTAAAAATGCCTTTCATAAAATTTCAACTCGTAATCATTCAGGGATGGGTGTGGTAAACAAGCCACTGTATATCAACTTGCCACTAGCAAATCATGAAATTTGTTTCTCTATGTTAAGCTAGTGGTTAACAATTTATAAGCAAAAAAAAAAAGAAAGGATCGTTCACAAAGCATTTGCTTAAAAACATATTGTGATGTTGACTTCTCTAATAAACTACAATGCGTTAAAAAATCTATATATTATTTTTTTAAGTGAAAATTATGCTGTAACCCGTGCATGCTTCTTGACTTTGGTAACAGTCCTGAAAGCCGCAGTGAGCTGTATGGACAGTCATGATATTGTGAGCCTCCTCTTTGAAGCAGGTCTCCTCAGACAGGCCTGCCCGTGGCCTGCAGGACAGCCTTCTCTGGGACACGTGACTCTGGGGTGGCTGCTGCCTTAACCCATAAATGATCTCTTAAATAATCTTAAATCATTTTAAATAATCTCAGTGCATTTGAAGAGCAGCCAGTTATCTATTTAGGCCAGGGTGTGTAGTCATGTCTTTTAAAAGGGGATACGAGCAGTGATTGTGACGTGGTGCTTGAGATGCCACTGGTGCCCCTCTGCTGAGGTTCTCTGGATCCGCTGGAACAGGCTGTGTTTGTTCCTGTGCGTGTGGGCTCTCAGTGATCGAGGGGCAGGAAGTGGCCACTCGCATTTACTGGTCTAGGTAAACCAAGCGCTTTAGTCAGTAAAGACACAGAACTCCTTTTTGCACTTCATTTAACTACCAGTTTCAGATTTTATTTATTTATTTATTTTTTTAAATGCCAGTGGATGGTCTGTGGCGAGGTTCAGGAGACCGATCGCTTCTCATTTACAGTGTAATTGGGGTGTCGTCCCTTTTTAATAGGGTTAAAATAAATACGTTTCCCTTCCCTTTAAATCAAGGTCATTTTGACTCAGTGTGCAGCAGAGCTTTCAAACTGTGTGTCCATGTGCCTCACACGCCTTCTTGAGAGTGATAACACTTTGAAGAGGGCGGGAGAGCGTTTGACAAACCAACTCAAACTGTTCAGGACCTTGAATCGCATCACCCATACAAGTTACAATACTGTTCCCTTAATCCTGGCTTTGCAATGATCCTTTTTACCAGAAAGCTTGCAGCGGACTGACTGATTCAGCGAATTCACATTAACCTGTTGCCTTTGTAGTCGGGTTCCGGCCCAGGGTTCCAGCCCAGGGTTCCGGCCCAGGGTTCCAGTCCAGGGTTCCTCAGAACACAAAGACAATGCAGAGCTGCCCTCCAGTGATCCTCACTTGGTTTTCTTATGAGCTTGTTACCTATGCACTGTGGCTAATCAGGCTTGCAGTGAAACCTGGATTGGGTGAAAGTGCTCTGTAATAGGAGTCTTATTTCCATCCCTGTATGTCTTTCCAGTACTCTCACAGTTATGTCTGTGTTGTATTATCCTGTGTGAAATAGCCAGTATGTTACTAGTGTCGGGTTGCAGTAGAAATGGCGAGTCAGTGGATTAAGAGCCGTAGAGATGCGAGTTGTCCAGTAGTTGGCATGCAGGCTCATACTTGCTGGAGTCAGAAATAGGGAGCCGCGTGTCATTTTAAGCATGTGTTGACTGGTCTTCTGCAGAGCACAGAGTCCTCTGTTTTTACTCGCTGATTTGCACTGACTGGTGATACAAACGGAAAGCTGTTTTTTTTTTTTCTTACCTTTTGATCGTTCTTGTTAATCAACGTATTTAACATGTGGAAGAATCCCCCTGAAAAACCGTGGAAGTGTATGAGCAGATTGAATGGATCATCAGTCCTCTGTAAAGATCTCCAGACCTACACCCTGCAACCAATAAAAACAATGTGGATTGATTTCTGATTACTGTGTTAATAGTGATCGGATTTAATGTGACTCTTCACCACAACTAAATTTAAAGAATACGTTGTACCAGAATATCTATTACTTATCATAATTTAAAGGAAGCACCCATCCCCCGCCCCCCCCCCCCCCCCCCCCCGCTGGGTTCTCGTTTCAAATTCTTTTGCAGGTTACACAGTCCTCACCCTGGAGCTGGGAGCACCTGGTTTGGCAGGTAGCTTATTTATTTGGTACACTGTGGGACGCGTTGCTGGTAGTGCGTGTTTTACAGGTTTCGGCACTGACATGTCATGACGTGAATCGTGTCATGCAGCTGTTAAAGCTCTGTGCTGGATGGGTACTGCTGCATTAGCTGAAAATCAAGCTAACCCTCCCATGCCTGTTCAACGAGTCACCAGAGCAGTAGAGTTTCAGTGGAACTCTTCCAGAGGGTGCTGGAAGCAGCAGGGCTAGCACTCCGTACACAGTGATATTTATCAGAGTCAGGACTGGAATTGACTTTGAAACAGCCCAGCATTACAGAAGGTAAGTCGATATCTTAATAACTCCAATCAATAGCTTCAAACACTCCCATCAGGAAATATACAGGACATGAGACTACCTGTACGCTGGGGTAAACAAATGCCTTAACTGTATAGCTCTGTCTCCGTCTGTGATTATTCACTGTTTAGACTATTAAGGAGTGAGAATGTTGCTTTTATTTGAATGCACATCTTTGTATGAAGTATGGGTTCAAATTGATTTTATTTAAAGATTTCGCGATTTATTCACACAAATCTACCAGTCATTTTTATTGTTGGTGGTGTTCTAATTCATATTTAATAAATCCAATTTCTTTGTCATCAGTAACATGGCAGTAACTTCTGCTGTTTATAGAATTAATTAATTAGCACAAAAAAAACTATATTGTTAAATATATATTGAACACCTGCTATTATAATCTATATTTCTATTCAGATTAAGATATTGTCTTGGCTGGGAACTGCTGATCTGGAAACAGGCGTGTTCTGTGTAGATGAGGACTACAGGGAAGATATATTTAATAACATGGTGTTGTTGTGTTTTAATATTTTTTGTGTATAAAATTCTGTATGAAATGTAAGTATTGTAAGCAGCTAAGCATGACACATTCCCCCCCATGCATTGGAGGTGCAGTGAACCCTGAATCTGCATTCTTAAAAGTGGAATTGTTTGTTAAGATAGGAATCCATTGTCATCAGTTGGACAAGTCCAGACAGCAGCTTATTGGTCCACTCCCCCTCCCCTCCCCTTCTAGTCAAGCTGTGAAGGAGAGGCAGCTGCAGTATACAGCAAACTGAGCTAGATTCACTGAGCTTTCACACGTGTGTAAAACTGGAACTTCTAAGTATGGTTAACGCTCTGATAAAGAGAGTGCAGAGGCTGCTGGAATAGCATTTCGCTGCACTGTGTATTTCTGCATTTGAACCCTCGACCTGACTACTTCTCCTCCAGGCGTGTTGTCCTGTGGCATTCTCGCCTGCGTTGTGACATCATTCAGGTGGTTCTGGAGTCTCGGGTGTCGTCCAGCTCCCAGCGGTTCAAAGTGTTTTCCCGTGCCGTGCGTTTGTTGATGACATCAATAGGAGTGTTTATAAACTCAGACAGAATGTCACACTGAGGAGTGACGACAGCACAAGTTCTATTTTTAGCATCCGAGCAAAAAAACAAACAATAACACAAAGGAAGGTTATTTTGCAGATTTTAAAAAATATAATCTTTTTTTTTTTTTTAAGCTGGGGTGGTACAAAGTTTTTGCACGTCCAGAACATGTTTGTATTCATCCCTTTAACTCCCATGCAGTGAAAGAATTTTTAAACGGCCACAGGGAGCCCCTTTTAATGGAGTATTATTTTCTGATTCCTTTTAAATGGTCGTTCAGTATCTGCTCTTCAGTATCTTCCATATCCTTAACCTGGCATCAGAGGGGCTGGTCGTTTTCAGAGTTTGCTTCTGCAGGGCGTCTTTCTCATTCACTTGTTCTGGGTTTTCACGGCTGAAAGCAGTAGAGGCGTCCGGTTATCAAGTTTACCGGTATTGCACAAACGCGTTGGAGCTGTTTGTTGTGTTTGTTTGTTTTTTTGTTTGCATGTTTTGCTGTTTTGAAAAGTGCACATTGAATTGCGGTCACACGCTGTAGTACAGGCTCACAGTCATGCGGTTATACTCTAGAGCAATCGCTGTACTTCCACACTGTTTAAAGCCCCTGTGGCTGTGTCTCTGTCTCATGTGCACTGGATAGCAGTGCGTGTTGAAAACCGTAAGCCTAGACCAGGGCCTTAGAGGACCAAGGTGTTCCATGCTTTACAGTCCATGCAGATTGTGTCTGTCGGATTTGTATTTGACATAGTAAAGCCTAGCTAGGCACGTGGTAACAGCGTGGTGTGCTGTGTGTGCTGATCTCAATGCGTATTGACAGGTACAGCAAACAGAGTAGCTGTCTGCTCTGCCAGGCTGGGTAACTGGGTCACATTTCTTTGTTCGCAGCGCTCTCTCTGTCATACATTATGAAAACAATGTAATGAAAGACAATGGCCTTCCAGCTAAAGCTATCCCACCAGAGACGGTGGCAGACACCAGCGCTGTCTGACCGCTTGTGATTCCGGTGTGCCGTGCCGAGGGAGATGAACGAAAGCAGCATGGGATTGCTGTTGCCCTGTCCCTTTTTTTCCTAGAGCCTTGTTGAGCTCTGTAGTTTTATATAGATGAGCTGAGCTGTCACATTCAATAGTGTGTGCACGTGCGTGCGTGTGTGTGTGTGTTACACACGCTACTCCCATCAGCTCTATGGCTTTGTACTGTAAATCAGGCAGATTTCTGCAAAGGGCTTTCAAATGTATTTTTACAATGTCTGTTGTACCATGACAGAAATGCCCACTGCTGTCCACCAGCAGACACGCATTCGGAAGCCTGTGTTTACACTGGGAGCTCTTGTGTTTACACCAGCTGTGGGATCTCTGCAGGCTGCCTTCCTTTTCGAGGCAGGGGACTGTACACGGCTACTGGGCAGCAGGCTGTTAATTTTGGTACGGTGAACAGGCTGCTGTAACAATGTTTTTTTTTTTTAGTCTTTTGCTGGTCAGTTGCAAAGGCATTGCTTCTGATTTGCTGTGGCTTCTCCAGACTGACCAGGGTAACTAGATCAGTATCATTCCTGTAGTGTGTTCCTTGTTTTTGCTTATTGTAATAATTGTAACCTGTGGATTTACAAGGTCGTGCTTGTATACTAAGCAGGATTACTGTTGGAAGGAATCCCTCCACGATCATTTGCATTGCCCGGTGGTGTACATTTTTTATTTTTTTTTGCTAATTGACCCATTCAGTGTGGGGACAGGTTTTACAACATCTGTGCAGCAGCAGCAGAGAGATCTACCGTGCACATCTGGGTGCAGATGTTGGCAAAGGTGAGGAGCTTGCACAGCAATGGAAAGCGATGCAGTGCAGGAAAGGGACACTGCTTAAATCATGCCCTTTTACTTCACTACTCGGGGCACGCTGTCGTAAAGGAGACGGTTCATCCTTTTTATCTGGCTGATGAATTGAAGTAAGACGGGCAGCTTTTCCTGCTGTGTTTCCCTGTGTGTGTGTGTGACTCAGCCCTCCTCTCCTCTGCTCTCTGTTTTGAAGGCAGTTTCAGGGGAGCTCTCCCTCGATGCTCTGCTGCAGATGTCCAGCCTGCAGGTCAGTGACGCCATGAGGCGATTCGGCTCCAGCTCTGAGGAGTGCTCCCGGCTCAACGCTGCCCTCTCCTGTCTGAAGAACGCCTGTAAATCAGGTGAGCTGGGACAGACCGCCTTCTCCAAAACAGGGCAGGTTAAACTTCAGGGATAAGCGCACTTTTGTTTTTAAACTGTTCAGTTTTAACAAGCTCAGAATGTTTGCAACCTGTCTCGGAATGTTTGCAGTCCAGTAAGAGTGCTGCTTCCTGAAAGACAGTGACTGCAGCGTGCGTGCGTGTGTGAGACCAAGTCTTTGAATTGATATTGAAGACATAAAAAGAGTCTTACTGGGTGCGCTTGCTTCTGCTTAAACAGGCTGGCGTGCTTGTTTTTCTGGACAGTGGTTAATACAGTTTAGAGGAGGTGAGAGGTGGATCTCAAAGTGACCAGAGCATCACTGCCTGCCTGTGATGCAGAGAGTCCAGTCAACAATACCGTCAGTCTACTCCTAAACTTGAGTCTCACGAACAATAATACTGTTGCATCAGATTTCCTTTTTGCGTGTATGTCTGTGTGTGTTTGTCTGTGTATGTCTGCGTATCTGTCTGTGTGTCTGTCTGCGTATCTGTCTGTGTGTCTGCGTGTCTGTCTGTGTGTCTGTCTGTACACCTCCCCTCACCGTTCTGATTGAATAACGCACTTCTCCCTCACCTTACAGGAGGAGAGCTCAGAGAAGACTCCTGCCAGTGGAGCTCTTCAGAAACGCAGAGACGAGAGAGCAGCAGGGCCCCGTCGGAGCAGCTGTCCTGTCCGGGGGGGTCTGTCCGGCCGCACAGCCCCTCCCCTCTCGCTCGTGTCCCGTGCAACCAGCCCCGTTCCATCTCGGTGTCTGCCATCCCCACCTCGGACTGCCCGGCGCCCTCGCACCCGGGGGTGTACCTCTATATGGACCCCTTCTCCCCCTGCACGCCCCCCCTCACGCCCCCCTCCAAGAGGAAGAGCAAGCTGAAGCCCCCCCGCACGCCGCCGCCCCCCTCTCGCAAGGTGCTGCACCTGCTGCCCGGCTTCTCCACCCTGACCCGGAGCAAGTCCCACGAGTCCCAGCTGGGGAACCGCATCGAGGAGGTGCCCCAGAACAAGTACGCTACCTACTGCTTTCATCCCCTGTCTCCCCGCCGTGCCCGCTGCACGTAGAGAGAGCCGGTGTCCGGTGGTAGGGTTTGACCTTTTCAATTGTGTTCTGCAATACAATGCAATGCAATGCAAATGTATCTGTATATAGCGCCTTTCACACTATGGCATCCCAGAGAGCTGTACAAAATTAAAATACAGAACGAGAGCTTGTATGTACAATGCACTCCAGACTGGACCAATTATAGGAAAGCTGTTTTCAATAATTATCAATAATAAATAAACACAACATAATGTTCTGTTGTACTTTAACTCCTAACCACTTTTGACTTGGAGCCAGAACCTCACAGGAGCTACAACATGCTATCGGGCAGGCTGAATCTAGTTTTGTTCGAAGAAATGATGACGTGCATTAGATACGGTGGTTTTTAAGCGTAATTCAGTGCAATATCCTGCAATATTCAGGGAACAGGGAGGGGGTGGAGAGAAGATTCCCGGATTTAAGGACCTTATTTAGGAGTGGCTTTTGCAGACAGTTTTCTTCCCTTGGAGTCTGGAGTCTGGCACACTGCAGTTTATCATCCCTAATTGCTGTTACAGTGGCCAGAAGCAATTAGTTTTATCAGTGGGTTGCATGCTTGTTTCTGCACCAGGAGGTCAGCGATTTCTCCTGTTTGTGGAGGCTCTTCTTTAGTTAGCTGTTTGTTCTTGAGAGCCAGACTGAGACGCAGTGTTATTATCAGTAAGGACTTCTGATTCTGTGCGGTTCTACAGCTGGGAGTGGTCCGGATGTTTTGCTTGTTTTGTTTCTGACCGTTTTGTACTTCATTTCAGTGTCTCCCCTAACACAGAACTGTCAAAAAGAAGAGCCGAACAGTGCAATACCCAATAGTTCCTACCAGCAGTTTGACTTTTTAACCCGTTTCAGTTCCGTTATTTCTCACAGCTTTTTAGAAAAGGCTTTGATAAATAAATAAAGTGTAAGATTTTGTCTGGCTGACTCATTTTTGCTTCAGTGCAGTCTGTCCGTACGGAAGCTGTCAGAATAGATTTGCACAGCAGCTGCCCCTGCATGCATGCCTAATCCAGCCTCTCTTTCTCTTGCAGGAGTGGTAAGAAGAACAAGCTGCTCCTCAGCGTGCAGATCAACGGGGGCGGTGGCTGTGAGGACGCTCCTGCCCGCTCTCCTCTGGTCTCCTTGAGATCGCAGTGCCACCCCGCCCCCTCTCCTGCTCCCGCGGCCGGCTCGCACCCTCTCCCTGGCACCCCCACACTCCTCGACGAGTACAGCACCCAGAAGAGTGGGTATTCACACCGAAACAGCTGAAATATATGCAACACACACACTCGCAGACACACGCACACTCACAGACACTCTCACACACACACACACTCATTGATAGAAAGGACATGGGGCAGGTATGCATTAGCAGTGTCTGTTTTGAAGAAAGGTAAAACTTACAAGAAGCTTAAGCGGACAAACCTTTGGGCTTGTGCCGTCGTACTGCAAGAGTTTTAATCAGTGCACTGTTGAAGGCACCAGCCGACACGTCCGCTTCCTTCGTTTGCCTGATATTTCTGATTAACAGCTGCTTTCACAGACCCTGATTGGCTCGAATCTTGCACAACCTGCTGTAATGTTAACTGAGGTGAGGTAGTCTGTGACTAGATCTGATCAGGGTCTGTAAAAGCAGAAGTGAGTTGTGGATGAACAGTTTTGACTGTTCTGATGTCTTCTCGTGTATCTAAACGTATGCCAGTTTATTGGGTATGGACAGGAATGGCTGGGTTTGTTGTTGAATCTCTTGCCTTACTTCTCGCTCTTATTTCCTAGATAACATCCAGCGTGGGTCCCCGCAAACAGCAAGAAGGGATATCGGGTTAGCAGTCACACACAGGTGAGCAAAGAGGACAGTTACCCTGTTTGCATGTTTCCACGCTGAAAACTGTGTAATAGAATCAGTGGTTAACGGAATCAGAGAATACACGCCCTCTGCTGTTCAAGCGCTTTATTGAAACGAAGGTGTACAAGCATGATCGCGTGAAGAGGTTTTCACGTTAAAACCCAGCTGTTGAAGACAGTGGGGTCCTGGAACTCTGCAGTGAATTACCAGTCTGTTGTTTCTCTTGAAGGTTCTCTACCAAGTCCTGGTTATCTCAGACGTGCCAGGTGTGTCAGAAGAACATGATGTTCGGGGTGAAATGTAAACACTGCAGGTGAGGCTCGGAAGCACACCCTGGGGTACTGGAGCAGGACATGCCAGAGTGGGGAGTGGAGGAACCGGAAATCAAACCGCTAGGTTAAACGAATATGCATACAAAATGAATTGGTGGAAATGTCCCTCTTTCACACAAAGACAAAAATAACCATCTCCTGTCTGCATGCCTACTGCAAGCTTGTAGCTTTTTAAGTGTTGTTTTTACACATTGCAAAAATACTGTTCTGTTTTAATAGTTTGCATGTTGTTTTTTTTTTTTTTTGCTTCTTCTAGATTAAAGTGTCATAACAAATGTACAAAAGAAGCTCCTTCCTGCAGAATATCGTTTCTTCCTAGTAAGTTTTATTAAAGTCACTTTGTATTTGCAATAGATATTTAAGTGGATTTCTAGATGCGAGAGTCCGTTCCGATGAACACAGGCTCTGAGGACGGTACTAACCGCTCTGCTCCCTTTTGTCTTTCAGTCGAAAAAATCCGAAGAACGGAATCGGTACCTTCGGATATCAATAACCCGGTAGACAGGCCCGCGGAGGCACCTCAGTTTGGGACGCTTCCGAAGGCGCTGACCAAGAAGGTAAGATCAGCAGTGAGGCTCCGAACGGCAGCCTGTCCACTCCTGAACTGAACCAGGGGAATAAACATTGGGAACAGAGTGATCTCGCCAACGAGACTCTGGACCAGGAAGGGAACACAACAGGGACCATTTTCTTTTCATTTCCTGTAATGTTACAAAAACAAGAAACCAACTTGCTTGGGGGGGGGGGGGAAATAAAAAAAAGATTTAAAGAAAGACTGGCTTTATGAGCTGCTCGTTCTGTACCTCTGGACACCAGGAGGGTGTTCAATGCATTGAAGCACAGAGCACATGACAAAGTATATGAATGGAAATGCTGGCTCGGAGGTGAGTCGCCGGAGCTCCCAGGTGCTCCAGTGGAATACCTGTTGTATGTCCTTTTATCTTTCCCTTTCCAGGATCATCCTCCAGCAGTAAGTCAGCTGGACTCCAGCAGTAACCCGTCATCGACCACTTCCTCCACCCCCTCCTCTCCAGCCCCCTTCCAGCAGTCCAACCCCAACAGCGCCACCCCGCCCCCCAACCCCTCGCCCAAGGGTCACCGCGACAGCCGCTTCAACTTCCCCGGTAAGTGGAGAGGCTTCTGCGCAACACAATACAGCCCGTACACACAATACACACCACACAGTTCAACACACATTGCACACCACACAATACAACCATGACAGCCTCTTCAACTCCCCCGGTAAGTGGGTTTGCTTCTGCACAACACAACTGCACACAACTTGCACAAACACAATACACACACTTGCCACCGCGACCGAACGGATTTGAGATCCCCTGCACGGGGGGCAGCTGTCGTGCACTAGGAGTCTTATTTCCTTCCCTGAAACGGCAGGAATCTGCAGCACAGCGCCGTGACAGCGCAGCGTCTGTGCCCCGTTTCAGTTCTGTACTGGACGCGCAGGCTGCAGTAACTGTGCAGAACGCTGTGCATTGATTGTAATGGTGTGCCCTTCTTGTGTGCATGCTGCATGCTCTAATACAAGCGGGGAAGGGGCTGGTTTTCCTGTCTAATCATCATACGCATTTGTTTATTTTTTAATGAGATGTATTCTTGCATTTTATTTCTTACCAAGCCCCCTGTGTTGGCTAAGAGGACAGCTGACCTCCAGGTTTAGTTTGTAGAGGCTGGCCAAGGCTGGTAAAAAGTACATTAATGCATTGATACATTTTAGTGATATTTTTATTTCTCCAATGTAACAGCTAACCCATTGCTAATTATTTGGTGGATAGTGATTGCTTACTACTACTTCTCTAGCCTAATATCTCTCTCTTCTCTGTGCCTGTGGTTTATTCTTTTAAAGCTTCCTGCTACTTTCATCATAGACAACAGTTTATCTTCCCAGGTGAGTCATTCTTCCTTTATGATCAGCTGGATTAGCACACCTGTCCATCTCCTTTCCTTGTTCGTTTTGCACAGAAATCGTCTCTGGTTACTAGATTTATTTCACCAATAATTTTTTTTTTTATTATTTATTTTTTTAACCACCCAATCGTAACATACAGAGCTGGAATAAAGTTGCTACAATGTAGAGTGCTCAGTGTACTGGCACAGAACAAGACATTGGGAGTAGATGATGCAAAAAGGAAAAAAAGCCCATATCATTAACTATGAGTGTTGGGAAGTGAATGGTGTAATGCTGAAGCATGTACAAGGAACCGCAGTGACCTCTGGTGGCCAGACAGCCTCACCACAGGTGATTATTTTAGTCTGACCAGTAGGTGTCACTGCGGTACAGAGCAAGATGATTTCTTAGCAGCAAAAATTAGGGATCTTAGACTAGAGGGAAGGTCTGAATTGTATAATTACTAGGAATTCCAGGACATCCCTGGTTGTTTATACTGATGTACCGTCTATAGTTCAATATCTCTTATCAAATCTTAATCACAGTTCAATTTATTATTATTATTTTTTAGATGTGCCCGGTTCACCACTGCCCGTGATCATGCATACTGAAAATCCAGAAGACTCTGTGTAAGATTGTTAATATTCAATATCTTAATATGTAACTCGAGTGAATTGTATCTCAACAGAAATTGCCTTTATTACAAAAGGCACTGCTGTTGAAACGCTTGCTTTTGAAATGCAGAACATGCTTTATCAGTACCTGCTAGCAAACATCCTGTCAAACCCCTCTCTCCCCCGCAGTGCGGTTCTGCCATCAGAGACTGAAACGGAAGAGCAGGAAGTGGAGGTAAGTTACATCAGGGGGCTGAGCCATGTTGGGTAGAACCAAAAAAATAAAATCATCACACTGGATGTGCGTTATGTTGTCAAATCCTGACCATCATGTATAAAATATCCTGCTGGGTGCATTAAACTGAAGAGTCACGTTTTAGACACTTGCTGATCGTGCTAAATTCATGCAAACTAGGGGCTGACTTGGGGGTAACGGTAGCGCTCGCCATGTAGTCAGCCATACAGAATGATCGAGTAACAACAGGTCAGTAACGCTCTGAAGTTAAAGGGTTGGTGAAGTGTGCATTCTAGCCCAGGTGCTGGATTTGTTACAACCATGCCCTGAATTACCTAATCGAACAACAATTACAATCTGCTATTAATGTAATTGATAAAACCTGATGTGGAATGGCACTGAAGGACCGGAGTTCTGCGGCTCTGGTTCAGTGAACGGTCACGTTTTAATCTGGACCCTCCTCCTCCTCCTCCCCCTGCAGAATGAGTCGGAGGAGCTGGAGGAGGGCGAGTCAGAGGAGGCGAAAGGGGAGTCGGAGGGGGAGTACGAAGCAGACGAGCTTGACGACCTCCCCAGCTCCCGGTGCCACTGGAAGGGGCCGATCTCACGCAAGGCCAGCCAGACCAGCGTCTACCTCCAGGAGTGGGACATCCCCTTCGAGCAGCTGGAGCTGGGGGAGCTGATCGGCAAAGGCCGGTGGGGCAAGGTGCACAAAGGCCGCTGGCACGGGGAGGTGGCCATCCGGCTGCTGGAGATCGACGGCAACAACCAGGACCATCTGAAGCTCTTCAAGAAGGAGGTGATGAACTACCGGCAGACGCGCCACGAGAATGTGGTGCTGTTCATGGGAGCCTGCATGCACCCGCCCCATCTCGCCATCATCACCAGGTAGGTACGCACCAGGGAGGAAGAGAACACTCCTGCTGCAGAGCAGCGACATCTTGAATTGGTTATTATAGTGCACTTTTTTCTGGCGTCCTGAAACATGTGGTATCCCGCTTGCAGCTTGTTCAGAATACCGCCGCTAGAATTCTGACTAAAACCAGGAAAAGTGAACCTACTACCCCTGTTCCCTGTGCAGGATAGAATTGATTTTAAGATTTTGCTGTTAACTCACAAGGCCCTGAATGGATTAGCACCTAGTTATTTGCAGGAGTTACTGCCCCCGTATCTTCCAAACCGCACTCTGAGATCACAGGATGCGGGGCTGCTGGTTATTCCTAGGGCCAACAAAAGCAACACGGGGGGTAGGGCTTGTAGAGCTCTGAAATTATGGAATGCTGTGCCTTTGTTTGTCAGGGAAGTTGGGACCGTTACAGTTTTCAAGTTTAAAAACACACTTTTATAAAATGGCTTTCTTATCTTAGTGCGTTTTAATGTAACTTTTTAAAATTGCTGCTTTTGTATAGTGTGTACTGTTATTGAAATGGTCTGACTGTGGCAGTTGTATGTGTGACATGCTATACAAATGCATTGTGGTTTGTTCTTTTTTTCTGCTATGTACTGTACAGTGCTTTGCGATATTTTTGTATAAAAAGCGCTATATAAATGCAAAAAATAAACAACTTCCACAAGTTATCATTTAATCCATCTTGTTGTTCTAAAAAGTCTTTCTTTTTTTCTTTCTTTCTTTCCCTTTCAGCTTCTGTAAAGGACGGACACTCTACTCTGTTGTGAGAGATGCCAAAAACACCCTAGATATCAACAAGACCCGCCAGATTGCTCAGGAGATCGTGCAGGTATCCCGTTCTGTCTTTAATATTGCGAGCACCGTGTGCTGCGGCTGAGGAGCTCTTCCAGTGCTTCCCTCACACTGTGTTTGGTTTCCTTAGGGAATGGGCTACCTGCATGCGAAGGGCATCGTCCACAAGGATCTCAAGTCCAAGAATGTGTTCTACGACACGAACAAAGTGATCATCACGGATTTCGGACTCTTTGGAATATCTGGAGTTGTACAAGAAGGAAGGTAAGAGTACGTCAGGAGCAGGGTTGGAAACAAGACTCCAATTGCATAACAGTTACAGGTTTTAATCCGCCCCAGTGTATAGGTAAAGGGTGCCTTGTTAAATAGTGAAACCAGGAATGGGTCAGGCTGCTATGCAATGGGAGTCTTTATTTCCATCCCTGCTGAGACTTCGGTTTGAGGGATTAAGCATTAACCTCCTGCGCTGCATGACGCTCCAAGCGGCGAGTCCTAAAGCGCTGCCCCTTGCCGCCCTGCTGCAGGAGGGAGAACGAGCTGAAGCTGCCTCACGGCTGGATCTGCTACCTGGCCCCGGAGATCGTGCGTCAGATGGCTCCAGCGAAGGATGAGGACAGGCTGCCCTTTTCCAAAGCCGCCGACGTTTACGCGTTCGGGTAGGACCCTTCTTCCAACGCGTCGAGACCGCTTACACGCAAAATATTACGTGTTTTGCAAAAATGCGGAAATTCACCTATGCGGAAAGTCAGCCGCTATCAGCACTTACTTCATTCTTGCTCCCCCCTCCTTTAGGACGATTTGGTACGAGCTGCAGGCCCGTGATTGGCCCATCAAGAACCAGCCGGCCGAGTCCACGATATGGCAGGTGGGCAGCGGAGAGGGCATCAGGCAAGTCCTGGCACAGGTCAGCCTGGGCAAGGAGGTGACGGTAAGAGAGCCAGGAGCGGCACCAGCCTGGCGATTTTCATTGCCTTTTCTTGCTTTTGTTCTGCTACTGGATTGCTAATAAGGGAAACAAGCCCTGTGGGGCAGACTGTGTAGCAGGAAGGAAAAAATAAAAAAGGATTGCATGTGTGGTTAAACCCCAGAGTGGATTGCTGAGTGAATGGAAAATGTGAATCACATCTCTGTGACCTTTTTAATCGTGTGTGTGTGTGGTGCTGGGGGGATAACTATATCATGGGATAACCTTCCTTAGTCTACTTAAGGTGGAGCTAATATTAGAGAGTACCAGGAAATCAGTTTGAGTCTCAGATTTAAAGTTTTTTGTAAAGTAGGTGTAATGCACAGATGTTTTTGGTTCCTCGTTTCCGTTTAGGAAATCTTATCAGCGTGCTGGTCCTACGAGCCTCCTGAACGTCCCACCTTCACTCAGCTCACAGATCTGCTGGAGAAACTGCCAAAACTCAACAGGAGGCTGTCCCACCCCGGCCACTTCTGGAAGTCTGCAGAGTACGTATCCTAGAGCGAAGGTTCAGGGCTGTTAACACACACGAGATCGGTGATCTGCACCAAGCGTCGGAGCTCCCACGCAGTGCCCACTGTCCGGTCCCGTTGCTGTAAACCCTAAACACTAACGCTGTGAGCCCGTGCATGAAGCTGCTATCCCGCAGGAAAAAAAAAAACTAAAAACCAAAGAGGAAACAGAAAAAAAACAAAAGCAGGCGAGTGTTGTTCCTCTTGTGTTGAACAGAGTGCTTGTTATGTCAAGTTGAAATGATGACGTACATGCATTCTTGAGTACAGATTATATTACTTCGGGGGTCACAATGAGCTTTTGAAATATACTGGTGTACAAAAAAAAAAAAACTTTCCTAGGTATCCAATTGAACCTGCATCTATTTAATTTTTAAAAAAAAAAAAAATTTTCATCGATTTTTAAATCGATGTATGGATTATTTCTTTTCATGAAATGTGAGAGATGGGTTCATGAATGGAATCACAGTGGTGTTGCATCCTCACGTCTCCCCGTCGTCCACGTGACGCACGCTCTCCTGTGTGTCTCGTATGCTCAGTTCAGTGTGGAGTGCTGAACGGCTCCTCCAGTGCCCTGTGATGCTCTGTTCACCGCTATTGCGTCAGGAACCCTCCTTCTCCAGTGCTGTGCACCTGCCCCCCCCCCCCCCCCCCTTTTTAATACCACTGGACCTAAAACAGACTGCCGTCCATCTGTATTGATGCAGGAGGCTTTACTGTACTGTAAACTGAGGCTGAGGTCAGCTAGCCAGACAGCCACTGAAATCTATTTTATCTTTTTTATCATTTATTTTTTATTTAAAAAAAAAAAAAAAAAAAAAAGGTTTTCATTTGCATGTGTTTTTGCCTGCATGTGTGAAACCTAACCCTGATATGATGTAATGAAATGGAATCTTCAGATGTGTCAGTTTGAGAAATGCGTGGGGGGGGGGGGGCGTTCTGTCTTTACATTATCAGGCTAACTCCAGTAGAACTGGCCTCGTGTATCATCATGTTGTTGTGCATTTGCTTTTCCGTAGGGATTTACAATTAGCCGTGCCAAAAATCCATATTTTTTCAAGCGGGCTGCAATCTGGGTTTTGCTAGGTGAGCCACCATCCTGTTTTAAAATCCTTGAATTGCTTTTATAATGCTGAGTTCAAGCAGGGAGAAAACTCATAACAGCCCCTTCATCTGATTGCACAGCTTCCTAATAAGCTCGCCTACAGCTGTCGCCAAAAGTGTAACGGAGGTCACAGGAAAACAAATGTGAAAGTTCGCTGTGTGTGACCGGGTCTGAAACCTGTGTCAGTTCCTTGTTTTTCAGAAGTACAAGCAGAAGGTTTCAGGCTTCAATATTAGTTTGAAAAAGAGAATCACTTCAGTAATTCTCAAACGGGGCGGGGCAGGTACACTTTTTACATATTATTATATTTGTTCCGTACTCGGCAAAGTTATATAGTTTTACATGTATGAAGAAAACTGTACTGGTTGCTTTCTTTGATTGGAATAAAAAAATAATAATATGAAACAGCAGATATATTCTGGTGCATGATAACATATTACAGCAAGCCATCTCGTTGTGTTGCATCTTGTGAAAACTCCCTAGTGCTTCTGAAGCCTCTGTTCTTCATCATCCATTCGCAGAATCATTTTCTGAAAGTGATCCCAGCAGATTTACTCACTTGCCTGTCCTTAGCTTTTGGCCACAGCTGTACCCTGTATACCCATGTGTGCAAACAGTTGTGATGTCTGTTTTTTCTTTTTTATCCTTTTCCAATGCCTGTTCTTGTGGTTCTCTGATGAGCCTGTGATGTGTGATTCCCTACCACCCCCCCTCTGGATATCTAGACATGCCTACCTGACTGGTTAACCTCTCTGGACATTCTCCTCTCCTCTCGCCTCCTGACTTGCCCCCGCCCCCCTCCTGCTCTGCCTGTCTGTGTGTCTACCATGCTGATAAACGCTGGCACCATTACTGTCCGAGCGGGCAGTGCTCTCACCAGGGCCTGCATTCTTACTGCGCGGTCATTTACAAATGCAATCCCCCTTCTCTGTCCCTGATCATTGTAATACAAGTTCTGCAAAACTAGCCTGCCACCATTTTCCTTCTGTGCCTCTGTCGCTCGCTTTGATCTGCTGTTCTTTCGACTAACCTGCCTTCCTGTGCCTCTTTTTTTCTTTTCTTCTCCTTTTAATAGGTTGTAGCTGTCGGAGGAATAACTGCGGCTGCCTTGCATTGCTTCCAAACAAAGCACGTTCCTCCTAAACTACAACAACAAATCAACCGCTGCTGCTGCTTCCATTAACAAAACAAAAAACTAATCCATCTTCCAGCTGGAACGGTCGGACGTGACGACGAATCGGCCAGCTTGATTAACCCCTTCCTGACCTCCTTCCCTACACGCCTTGTGTTTTTGAAGTCCTTGTCCTGGGTCTGATCTGTATGCAGAAAGCGTTCCTTCTGTAAACCAGTGTAATAGGAGTATTGGTACAGAAGCTGGAGCGGTAACAGGGGACCGGTTTCTTTTGTTACAGCAGCGCTGCTCCTTTTCTATAAACCGCTGCAAAGTAATCAGTTCATGTGAAGTGAGTTTCGCAATACTACTGATGGAACGAACGCCACGGAGAGCTTTCATGACCGCTGAACGATTGGAAGATGAATGAAGGGAGATTTGATGCTCTATCTAGTGGAGAATCAGACTTCCACTGACGCTTCTCAGACACTCTTGAGCACATACGAGACGGGACCCCTTGTATGATCTGTAAAGATCACATGCATGGGCTCCTGTGGGTGAAGCCCTCGTGGCTTGAAGCGATTGTGCACTGCTGGGCCCAGTTTCATTTTGGAGGGCACCGTTTATCTAAAAATCCTGTTCATATTCATTTTTAATACAGGCTGTCTGGGCTGTCCTTAACCCTTTCAGTGTGAAATCCCGTTGGAATCTCACGGGACTCCTAGGGCCCAGTCTGAGGTTGTGTAGGAATATATTACTTGACTCTCGTATGCTCAATAAAGGAGTTCCTTCAGAATTCAGGACTGAAAGGGTTAACGCGTCTGCTCCCTGTTTTTTTTTTTTTCATTTCCTCCCTCCCCGTTTAATTGCCCCACCCCAGCACAAACTGTAGCAAAGCTGTCTTCCGGTGTGAAAGGCTTGGCTTGGTAGTCCTGGCTGTGGATTG
Source organism: Acipenser ruthenus (assembly GCF_902713425.1). Lineage (NCBI taxonomy): Eukaryota > Metazoa > Chordata > Actinopteri > Acipenseriformes > Acipenseridae > Acipenser > Acipenser ruthenus. Next base: position 1,393,589 of record NC_081214.1, read on the forward strand.
ATTTACATTTGGAAAACTCAACAAGGGAGTCTGAAGTTTGAGTGTGTTTTTAGAGGGTGAGGCAGTATGTGCCACATTGTTTAAAAAGATTGCATTGATTAGAATAACTAGCTCCTGCTTAAATAGCCTGTGACTGCGCTTCATTGAATTAGGGCTCTTCCTCCTGTCAAGTGCATGTTAGAATACGCTCTAGCACAAACCACTCTGTCTCAGCAATACCCTCCCGTGATCTCCTTACAACGACTGGTGGGGCAGATTAATAACAAGTGCAGGAGCACATATGACTTTGGAGCTCCCCTGGCATGGAGGATTCTCCAGCCGTTCCTTCTAGCTGTGTGTTTGAATGTAACATTACGGTAGTTGCTGTTGCAACAGAAAACGACAAGTTTGTTTTGTTTTGTTTTTAAACGTTTGGTTAAAGTCTTAAAACATGCATCATGAATGTAAAGTTCTGTATATGACATTTTGTTTTCTACTTTTTACACAGCTAGGTTGTAGCATTTTTTTAAATTTTTTTTTTTTCTGGTACTGATAAAAGTTGTGAACAGTTTTGAAAGACGACTGAACTCGGCTTGCTGTGTTTAATTTTTTTATTATTATTTTTTTTAACAGAATTTTTTTTAAAGTTTTAAATTATTAACTAAGATAAATAAAAACAAATAACATATTTAAAGAGAAGTTTGCCGCTAGAGGGGCAGGCTGAAATTGATAGAACATAATTAATAATCAATAATAATAATAATAATAATAATAATAATAATAATAATAACCTTTCAAAACTGTGATGAGTTTATTTGACCGGAATGTGACTGGATAAGGGCATCTGCGAAGAAATAAATAAATAAATAAATAATCAGACCAGGAGGTTATGTTTCAATCTGTAAAAAAATCAAGAAAGAAAACCGTTTTGGATTTTAAAAGGTGCCGTTTTTAACACAGTAGCGTGTGCTTGGATGTGGAGCAGTTCTTCATGTCCTCCTTCCTAGCGTTATGTGGATCTTCTCAAAGCGTGCAGATTCACACGACACACGACACAGCTAGTGTTTTAAGCAATGTTACAGTAATGGTAATTTAAGGGAAGATAACAAAAGTGTGTTCAGTATTGCCCCTCTTTTTAGATGTAAAAATATTTTAGTATTTTATTGGGTTTTGTTTTTGGAATGTGATGTAAAGATGTGTACAGTATATAAAAAAATAATAATAATAATAATTTTTTCTATAAACTGGGGTTTGCCTTCCTGGAGTCTCTATGAATTAATGTATATAAGACTTCGTATTAACAGGTTCGTTGTTAGTTTGTGCAACCTTTTATGAGTGCACTGTATGCTGATGAGGAACTCTCCCACACCCTCCCCAATAAAGAAAATTGCCACTTCACATTTAACATTTGTGCCCGCTGTCTGTTTCTGCTGATCATTTAGAGGTGTCAGGAATCCTTTTTAATTGTCATCGCTGCTCTTTGTTAATCGTACACCGCTATTCACTATACCACAGTACAGAGATGGAAATAAGACTCCTATTGCTTTGATCCAGTACAGGTTTTGCCCCAGTGTGTCTGATTAAACTCGCAGCAAAACCAGGAATGGAACAAACTGCTATGCAACCGGGAATCGTATTTCCATCCCTGTTACACCCAAAACTACATGGGGGAGGGGGATGTGAACAGACTGGACAGAAAACAAAGTGTGCTTCTGTTTATATAGCATGCACAGTTCCTTTATAAATTAGCAGACACTTAAAATGATGAGACCATATTCAAAAAGGATCCACACACCAGTAAATGCATAGGACCCCGATTGCATGGTTTTGCTTTGAGTTTAATAAGACACACCTGAGCTTGTTACCTGTACACTGTGGCTAATCAAGCTCATAGTAAAACCTGGAATGAGTGAAACTGCTGTGCAGCAGGAGTCTTATTTCCAACCCTATGTACTATTCATTACATGTAAAAATGTCATGTTAAATTGGTTTATAATAGTTGCAGGGATCTGTCGGGTAAAAACTGGTTTTGCATGCAATTAATGTGTGATGATTTATTGTGTAATAATTTTGCATTTAATTGTAATGGAACTGCCCTGATCCAGCCCTGTCACTTGCTCCAGGGACCATCTATTGGGTTTGGGTCCAAATTATGACATGACTGCTATTTAATAGTGTGACGGAGACTGCAGTGGAACTGGACAGCATCGGCAGATAAGCAGGGGAAGCTGTTTGTGAAGGTTTGCTCTGTATCTCGGCAGAAAGCAGAAGTTGTCTTTGTCATTCACATTAGCAACTCATATGTGGAAGACATTTGGTCTCAAATGGGAACAATGTCAAACAAAGTTCAAAGCATTCGATAACACATACACATCCTAGCTGTTATCTTCAATTGGTTCAATTTACAAGGTCAAACAAATAGGTGTATAGAGGGTTTCACAGGCTTCTCCCAAGCTGTAAAGTATTTCCTGAGAAATGAAACTCAAACCTTTCAACGGGGGAGTTCTGGAGCTTTTACAAGCTATTGCCTCTGCATCGGCAGAATATGCCACCCGTAGCAATTTCTGACAATTATAGATGTAAAAATTTGCCACCCTGTCAGAAATTGCCATCCTTGTTTATGCAATTTACTACCTGCTTTTTACACGAGGGTGGCATTTTCTGACACCACAATACGACCTGTCAGAATGTACTACCTGCTTTTTAAACCAGGGTGGCATTTTCTGACACCACAATATGACCTGTCAGAATGTACTACCTGCTTTTTACACCAGGTTGGCATTTTCTGACACCACAATATGACCTGTCAGTATGTACTACCTGCTTTTTACACCAGGGTGCCTTTTTCTGACACCACAATACGACCTGTCAGAATGTACTACCTGCTTTTTACACCAGGGTGGCATTTTCTGACACCACAATACGACCTGTCAGTATGTACTACCTGCTTTTTACACCAGGGTGCCTTTTTCTGACACCACAATACGACCTGTCAGAATGTACTACCTGCTTTTTACACCAGGGTGGCATTTTCTGACACCACAATACGCCTGTCAGAATGTACTACCTGCTTTTTACACCAGGGTGGCATTTTCTGACACCACAATACGACCTGTCAGTATGTACTACCTGCTTTTTACACCAGGGTGCCTTTTTCTGACACCACAATACGACCTGTCAGAATGTACTACCTGCTTTTTACACCAGGGTGGCATTTTCTGACACCACAATACGCCTGTCAGAATGTACTACCTGCTTTTTCCTACAGTATAAACCAGTCTTATTGTGGTGGCAGAAAATGCCACCCTTGTTTCCTCTCCTCCACTCCACTGCAATGAAGGCTTGAAGTTTGCACAGTATGTTGGCCCCCGAGATGCTGTGTTCTCAATTTTCAGGCTGTTTTCAACACTGTTTCTTCTACTGTGTGTGTGTGTGTGTATTTATTGTTTATTTTTGACACATATAAACTGTCAACTTTTTAAAACCAGTCAGAAACAAGTTGCTACTTTCTACAGGAGGCAGTTTTTTGCTCTGGTGCAAACAAATAAAAAAATAAATAAAGCAAGACACTAAAAGAGCTGTTTTCTTACTATTAAAAAGAACAGTTTGCAGGATTAAAAAAAAATAATGAAATGGCTGACCTATACACGGGGAATGAATTGTTACATCTCCACACAATCACACGCTACCCTGATGCTGTTCCAGTGATGACACCCCTCCCTCTGCAAATCGGTTCATTCTAGAGAAAACCGTGCTGTAAATGTCTAATTTATTGTTCTCTTAAATAAAATATTGCCTTCAACGTTGCAACAGTATCTAGCATGAATATGCTACATGCTGCAAAAGTTGGATAATGTTACTTCGTGTGATTAACACTTGTGGTCCTGGGTTGCCGGTACATTAAATATCAGCTAATCTGTTGAGAAACGAAACTAAAATGTTTCCTGTACCAATAAAAGCGAGTGAGCAAGTCTCAGCGTATCCTGTTTTTACAGTGTCTGTTCAAGGCGCTTCAGCGGTTTATCTGTCTTCAGCTGCACAGTTACCGAAGGGACGGACAAATGATGGCATTTTGTAACCAGCAACCGTTTTACAATCCGGTATGTAACACTTTAAAGGAAAAGAAAATAATATATATATATATATATATATATATATATATATATAGTAGAATTGTGCTTTTTAAAAACTGGACAGCGTCTATACCAAACCATAATCCAGTGGTGCGTGCTCTTATCGTAATCATTTAAGCTTTATTGTATTGCCTTTTTAAATCCTAATGGCTACACTTTTCATGTAGTTAAAACAAAACAAAACTAAAAACTTAATATTAAACTCTGCTGTCTGTGGACTTTAATCAAATCGGCTGCATATGGCACCATAGTGGTGATCTAAATTTTTACTAAATCACTTCGGTCTTGTTGCAATTATTAGTCGTCGCTACTGAATTTGAAACGTATCGAGGGGAAAGGAAAGCCAAATCAAAAATGAGGGGGAAGCTGCTCCTGATGGCGATGCCTTAGCTAACCGCGCTGTCTGCGCTGCTAATCCAGCCAGTTCAGCATCACCACCGGCACGTCCTCCACTAGCTAGCAGGCCACTAGTGAGTCAGACTCGGCGGGACAGGAGGACGGGGACGGGGAGGACTAGTGATGGGCAGTTCGATTCTTTTTAGTGTCTCGATTCATTTGATTCAGTTCAGTTTGGTGAATCGATTCATTTCGTTCATTTGATTCACTGATTCAATGACACAAAACCAGTCAATGTAGACTGCATTAAGATTGTTTACGTAGGTTTATTTGAACCGGAAAGAACGAGTCTTGGCTCATAAACATTAAATTAAATATAGTTTAACAAAAAATAATAATATATATTTAGAATACTGGAGATAACATAACAGTTTGAACCATTCGCATTGTTTAGCCATCAGTATCAATCTAATCTAATCTAATTTAATTTAATCTTTAAAAAAAAAATAGTCAGTTGCATTTCTTATGTGTTTTTTTTTCTATACATTTGGAGTCACCCATTGTTTTTTACAACAACGAAAAAGAGAGGCTCGAACGAGTGGTATTTGTGGAACTAATCCGTGTTTGCCCAATTCATCTTCTATCCAGTAAACCTTTGGGATTGGTCATGTGATCAATCACACGTTGACACCCATAACCGCAACATGTACATTTTATATAAACAAAGTTTAAACGTGTATATATTTAGTATTTTTTAGTGTTTAACACAGTAAAATAACATTTAGAAAATGTATATTTAATGTGCGTGTAAAATATAATAGACGTTTAAGAACGTCATCCGTTAGAATGTGCAATATCATCCTAAAAGGTTGTTGTATCGCAGCTGATACTACGTTTCACCTTGTGGACTGAGGTGAACCGCCGTCATTATTAAATTATAAAATATTTAACCGTGGTTGTAAATCGTCATGTATAAAATACATTCATTCCTCAAGGTCAAATATGTAATCACAAGTTATATAATTAAGCCTTGGGTACAATAACGTTACAATACCAGTAGATGTTTGTATTTATTTATTTTGGAAATGAGGTGTATATCTCAATTATTATTATTATTATTATTATTATTATTATTATTATTATTGTTATTGTTATTGTTATTGTTATTGTTATTGTTATTAATATTATTATTATTGTTATTATTATTATTATTATTATTATTATTATTATTATTGTAACGGTGCCCGGAGCCAGTCCCCTACATTTGGTTAATGTGCAGCAGAGGATGCTGGGAGTACGAACTATGGTAGGGGAGAAACGGAATTATTGTTGTTGTGTTTATTTGTTGTTACTGTAAAAGTTCCAGCACTGTTCCATGCATTTCCCTGTAATTGTTATTACCCTTCCGGTGTTGTTTGTTAAGTATGTGAATGTCACCCTGAGAGGCAGGGTAGTGCTCTGGGGTGGGGAAGGGCTGTGTGTGGGTGTTCGGGTAGGGCGCTGACTTGCTGTTAGCTGCTTAATAAACTGCATTACCTAAAAGAGCTGTTGTGTGCGTGTCTCCGTTAATCCCTGTGCTCGCTACATTATTAATAATAACAATAATAATCATATTATTTAGTGATTTGGCTGACTTTACTCAAGATGACTTAGAAGTATTAGTCATAGGGAGGGATGAAACTAACAAAAGAGTGGGTGGAATGTACAGTAACGTCCTCTGCCTCTGACGTGAAAAAAAAACCTCAAAGAGCCCTCAGAAAAAAGGTTTTTGAACATGCCCGAACCAAGGCCCATTTAGCGGCAGTAAGCACTGTAGCCAAGGCTAAAGATGACACCTTAACACGGGTTATAGTTACATTGTCTGGATACATTGTGTTTGTCACTTAACACGGGTTATAGTTACATTGTCTGGCTACATTGTGTTTGTCACTTTTTTCAGAACAGACTGCTACAGGAGTTTGAATGCATTTGTACCGCGGGCTCAGCTTTGAGGAGCTGAAATGTGGTTTTTTCTTTCTTTTGTAGAAACATTTTCATAATAACTTTTGTACTTACGACATGAATTTAAAAATTCAGCTGACGCCTATGGTGAATACGTTTTTTTATTTTTTTTGACTAATTAGCTATTAACATTTAAAATATTGAGTACTTTGATGTATGTTTCAATATTAGCCAACTGAGTGTGATTTTGCAAGTTGTATTTGGTTGTACAGAGTAGTTGCGAAAAAAGTAACTTTTGCAAGGCTCTCGTTTCCTTCTGTATTGTAAGCATGGCAGTTCAGTGTGAGAGGTAACGGCTGCACGATTTAGTCACACAGTGTTCACAAATTAGGATTTAAGAGTTATGTTTTTGTGCTCGTTGCACTGGTTTTACTCACAAGTGATTCCTGTGCAGGTGTTTATGAATGGGAATAATAAGAGACATGCACTTCTTTCTTGTATGATGACCAAGAAAAATAAACTGCATTTCTAAAATGTTCAGTTATCCAGAAGTACTTCAATTTAAAGGTGCCTCATGCAGCTGAACAGGTGGGCCTCAGGTAGAAAGGTTTGGAAAGCCCTGCAGGACAGTGAGATGTGTGGCATGGTGCAGCGTCCTAGCTGTTGCACAATGGCTTGCCAGTTTTAAATAGTATTGCAAGCACACTTGTCGTTTATCTCATTATTTAGCAGTACAGCTATGGCCAAAAGTTTTGCATCACCCCAGAATTAACTAACTTTGCTGTATAAAGTCGAATGAAACTTGCTGAATAATGTTACGTTAACATATTGTTTTCCACATACTGAAAAGTGAAAAATGTGACATTTCGAAATCGAAAATGAAATACTGTACTGCTACTATGGCATCCGGTAGACTTCTGCGAGATCATTCTGCAGTTTCTTTGATCACATGATGTTAAATAAAATATATACAGCATTGCCACACACGGCCCAATTGCCACATTTAGGGTTATGTTGGAACCTGGCAGTTCTCATACTCTGATAAGGTAACTACTGACTTGCGAATCTGTCATTGAATCCTGGCTTTTTCTAATTGTAATGTGCTGCTTGCCTCGGGACACACACTGCTTCAACCCCGACTGTTTGCCTGTTCAGCTAACCCAGTCCCTGGTCGTTTTTCACAGAGCATCCCCTTCACTGGCTTCATCCAGGGAGGTCTTCAGGTAGGGAAGATGATCACTATCTCTGGGAGGGTCCTGCCTGGGTCAGAGAGGTACTGGACTGTGTTTCTTCCGTCTTCTTTTTTTTAAATTTCAATTTAGATTGCCCAATTATTTAGAATGTCCAGTTATTATTCCCGCACCCCTAATTCACAGCGCTCTGATCTGTGCACAGATTCGTTGTGAATTTGCAGTGTGGCTCCCATCAGAGCCCTAGACCTGACATCGCTCTCCACTTCAACGCACGCTACGAGGGGAGCCAGCAGTACGTGGTGTGCAACACCTTGCAGAACCAGAACTGGGGCTCGGAGGAGAGGAAACACGAGATGCCCCTGCAGAGAGGATCCAGCTTCACTCTCACGATCCTGGTCAACCACAATGCCTACAAGGTGAGATGGTCACTGCAGCTGTGTGGGCAGCGCTGTAGTGGAGGTTAATCGAAATGTTTTAATAAATGACTTGGATCTGCCGTGCTCTTCCCCATCATATTATTATTATTATTGTTATTATTATTATTAGTAGTAGTAGTAGTAGTAGTAGTATTATTCCTTATCTTACATACTTGTATTTGTCCTGACCCCGACCTCAAACCCTTTCTGTTATAAAAGTGGTATCCAATCTGAAGTAATAACTAATCTCTATTACAAACTGCGGTGGCTGTGTTAAATTGCTCATTGTAATTATCAGTTGGCTCCCATTTGAGATAATAGCCCCAGGAGTTGGGACTTTGGAACCACTGGCATAGTAACTATAGCAACTCCCCCTGCTGCGTCAGTGTCAGTGCCATGTAAACCATGGCACTCCAAACGCAGCTGTAGCAATCCTGGCAACGTTGCCCGATACCCTGAACTGACAGCAATGCACAATAAGCCCTTGGGGTGTACGGTTTTATTTCTGTCTTTAATGTGCCTTTTCTAGCAAGCGTTGCATTGGTTTTAATGCCGTGGTGCAGGCTGTCAAAAGGACCCGGATTGAATGGGCATGGAGACTGAACTGCCCTCTCCCTCACCCCCTTAAAGGGTGCTCCGTCCAGTCCAGGACAGGCTTGAGGCACGGAGACTGAACTGCTCCCTCACCCCCTAAGAGAAAGGGTGCTCCCTCCAGTCCAGGGCAGGCTTGAGGCACGGAGACTGAACTGCTCCCTCACCCCCTAAGAGAAAGGTTGCTCCCTCCAGTCCAGGGCAGGCTTGAGGCACAGAGACGGAACTGTTCCTTCAACCCCTAAGAGACAGGGTTCTCCCTCAAGTCCAGGGCAGGCTTAAATCCTATAAAAGGGGCTTTGACAATCTTTGATGGATCCTGTATTTGAAATATTGTGGTATTTTCTCTCGTTTTCAGGTGACAGTGAATGGGAATCACTTCCTGGAGTTCAATCACAGGCTCTCCATATCCAGCGTGAACACCATTGCAGTGGAGGGAGGTGTGGAGGTGGCATCCATCATCTTCCAAAACACAGTGAGTTCAGGCAGGGCAGCACGGAGCTCACTGCCCACATTGGACACCAGTAACGTCTGAACTGTTTTGGGAATGCAATCCGCTTGACAATAGCTTTTGTTTCTCCCGTTTCAGCCTCAGTTTGCAGCTGCACAGGCTTTTCAGGTGAGTATTTTGTTCATTTACAGAAGCTGCAAAAAAAAAAGTCGCTTTGTCAACCAATGATTTTAGTTTTAACATCCAGCCAATCAAGCGATACGTTCATCCCAGCGCAACAAAATCAGACACACAAGGAGTGGCAGAGAGGAGTCCAGCAAGGGGGGCTCGTCAGTCCACTGCCAACACAGCCCCCTGCTGGCTGGCTTCAATAGGATTAGTTTCTATAACCTCGATGCTTGAGTTTCTTAACAACATTGCACCCAAGGTAGTTTTTTTTTTAGCTGTGGGGGGACACCAGCTTCTTCATCCAAACAGAACTAAATCGATGTGCTTCTGCTGCTACCGCTGCACGCAGAAAGAAGGAAGGTGACACATTGAAGGATTCAGTTCACAAGTCAGGGTTTGCATGGTCCTGAATTGAGGATTATAATTTAAGGACTTGCTCATAGCCCACATTGGACACCAGTAACGTCTGAACCGTTTGCGCTACTGTTTTGGGAATGCAATCCGCTTGACAATAACTTTTGTTTTTCCCCTTTCAGCCTCAGTTAGCAGCTGCACAGGCTTTTCCGGTGAGTATTTTCATTTACAGAAACTGCAAAAAAAAAAAAAAATAAAACAAAATAAATCTGTCAATTTTAGTTTCACATCCAGCCAATCAAGTGATGCCTTGATCCAAGAGCCTATCAGTAATCAGCCAATGGGTTTATTGAAATTAAAAGGGCGGGTTCAATGAGCTGCTCCATCTTGTTCGCAGGCCCGTGGTCGTGGGGGCAGCAGAAGCCGTAACCGAGCCAAGGCTAAACAATTAAGTACAATTACATTACTTCATGCTCCTTCACCAACCCTCCTGAGCAACGGTTTCTAATGCCTGTGATAAACAGGGATGGGGGTTGCATGTGCAAGTACAGTACAAGAGTTTTAACCCTTTCCTACATGGCTACGCTGGAGGTTAGCAGCGGTATAGTGGTGCTAATCGTGGTTGTGGTGGTACTGTTGTCACGTGTGCATTGTGCCGTGGCCAGATACTCTAATCCTTTCTGTGATTCTCGGGTGAACAGAGATGCTTCTTCCAAAGGGAAAGTCTAATGCGAGTTTGTGTTGCATGGACTAGCAGCTGTCTTGAAACCATGTTTTGTGTACGTGCGGTACTGATCCGAGCTGTGCAGTGAAGTACACAGTAGCTCTTGGTAACAATGCTGGGCTGCAGTGATGAATTGAAACAAGCACGCTCTTAACAAACCACTCAAGCATTCTTATACATTGTTTTTTGTTTTTGTTTTTGTTTAGGCTTTTGGAATGGTAAGTGTTTTTTTTTTTATTTCTTGATCATTTTGTGATTTAAAGTCCATATAGTTTGAAACTCCCTGAGAACTCCCAGAGAACACTGCTGTTTTACTGCGGTGTTGAGCTGGAGCTTTGCAGATCCTCGGATGCGTTTTGAGATGCTGTCACTGGCTGTGGTTCAGTTGCTATCTTGCTTGGATGTTAACATTTCCATATGTCCATATTAATAAAGCCAATGTTTCACAAAGTTCCTCTTTGTGTTTTACAGCCAGCACCTGCTTATCCAGCGCCACCGTCCTATGTAAGCAAATCATTAACTCATTTGAATACAAGTGGCAATGAGGCCATCACCATGGCGATGCCTTTACCCTTGAGCTCAGTCACAGTTATGGTTGTTTGTTGCTGTTGCTGTCTTGCAGACTGTGCCCTACAAAAGCTTCATCAACGGGGGCCTCTACCCATCAAGAATGATTACCATCCAGGGATACGTTCTTCCCACTGCAACAAGGTCAGACACACAGGGAGTGGCAGAGAGGAGTCCAGCAAGGGGGGCTTGTCAGTCCACTGCCAACACAGCCCCCTGCTGGCTGGCTTCAATAGGATTAGTTTCTATAACCTCGATGCTTGAGTTTCTTAACAACATTGTACCCAAGGTAGTTTTTTTTTTAGCTGTGGGGGGACACCAGCTTCTTCATCCAAACAGAACTAAATCGATGTGCTTCTGCTGCTACTGCTGCACGCAGAAAGAAGGAAGGTGATACATTGAAGGATTCAGTTCACGAGTCAGGGTTGTGCACGGTCCCGAATTGAGGATTATAATTTAAGGACTCGCTCTTTCCAAAGCAGGATGATAAGAGTGGGTTTAAATACAGAAGCGGTGTATGATTTATTATTGTATATATTTCATTAAGTAATGATATCGAAAGCCCTGTTTTATTTTTCCCTCTCAAGGTTCCATGTTAATTTTAAGTACAACTCTCTGATTGCATTCCACTTGAACCTGCGTCTGGATGAGAACGCTGTGGTGCGGAACAGCTTGCTGGGGGAGAAGTGGGGTCCAGAGGAGAGGAAGCTGTCTGCTGGGATGCCCTTCGCCCGAGGCCAGACCTTTATGGTACTGTCTGCTTTGTATTTGTACCAGGGGGGTGTCCAGTGATGGGTGGGCAGAAGCCTGGAAGAACTCTGCTCAAAGTTCTGGAACTAGAACCAAGCGACAGAATCCATGGAGTCCATAGGGGGGGGTCTGTTCTATTGATCTCAACAGCGTGGATCGAATTATTACCATTTTATAAAACAGGGTGTTTAGTGCGGCAGCGTTTTGAAAATGCAGCATCTTGCAGGGCACGTTTTAATTCAGTTGACTGTCGCACTGTGTAAAAAGCCAGGGTGGACCTTCCTGTATTAATAATGTAAATAACTAAGGTACTTGGGTCCACCGCTGTTCAAGATCAGTTGATCAGAGCGCTCAGATTGTTTCAAACTTGTATCATTAACAGACATTTTCTTTTCAAGTACGGATTATTTGTACTTGAAAATCTTAGCACGGTGCTAAAAGCCATGGCGTCTTTAATGAGCGACACTAAAGCAGTTCACGTGACTATATTTGTCTTCCCTCCTCCTCAGATGGCGATTGTGTGCGAGTCTCATCAGTACAGCGTTTCCGTGAACGGGAAGCACTGTTTTGACTTCAGTCACCGCGTGTCTCAGCTGCAGCAGATCAACGTTCTGGAAATAGAAGGGGACGTGACCCTCACTGCAGTGCAGGTGTGACACACGCAGCCCAGGGAGAACAACAAGAAGTGGAACACAAGAAGAAAAAAAATTTTAATTCTAGTCTTTCATCCTTCATAATCTTTAGACAGTCGTTTTGCTTTTTAATATCTGCGCTGCGTTCTCTCTGATTTGATAGGGGGCTGGTACAAATTTGATACAAATTTGTTAAATTAAAATGCATTTCCCAAGAAGCTCAGAGCTCACTCTGCAAACAGCAAGCACATTCAGAGCTTCTTGTAAATAGATCCCCTTCAGTCCCTGTGTGTAGCATTGTACCGTGTTAAGTTTCTTAACTCTATGTATCTGTTTTATAATGCAATATGTTTTTTTCAAAGTTATGGCAGGGCAACTTTCCAAAGTCCACAGAGTTCACACAAACTGTTTTCAAATTTCAAAAAATCTAATACATTGACAAAAAATGCAAGACATTGCGAGCAAAGGAGATAAGTTACAAATCTGGTTTTGTTTGAGTTCATTGAAATAGTGGGGATGAACGCCCCAATCATAATACCTGTCCATTCTGTGTGGGCGTTACTTGATTGTGCCTTGAACTCGTTTGGATTTTGTTTATATCATTTTGTAACGTGAAGCTTTAATTTCTGCATTGTCTTGCATGAAGAAAGTAAGGTGCTTAATCTTGATGAATGCAAGGAGCAGATCATCCTAACAGAAAGAAGCCTGGTAATGTGAACGAATGTGAATAAATCCACTTCTACCTTCGTGACGTGTTTTGTATTTTCATTCTCTCTATCTGGGTTGGGTTCAAAGAAGACGCATTATAAACTGCACATATACATCTTTATTTATGTAGTTCAGTTCATACAGTCGTCATAAGCCACATTTCTGTGTACAACAGCAATGCAATAGCATTAAACAAGAGATACTACAGGCTGGACTTCACTCATGTTAAGGGCAGTGTAAGGCAGGTGTTTTACAGCCATCTCGTGGTGTAATATTGTATTTGTCTCTAAAGAAGCTTTAAAGCGTGAAATAATATTTTAATATATAACAAAAAAAAAAATAACAGTATTATTTAAGCCTTACTCGTATAACACACACACATATAATATTAACAGTTTGAATAAATATACAGAGCAAATATTTAACATTCAAATAAAATAAATATTTTATAGTACAATTATTAATTAATATAGGTCTGCCTTGCCTGATTTGAGTTAAAATCCCAAACCATTTACTAAATGTGTACCTAACTGTCCGGATCACCACTACCTCAATCAAAATAATGATGTCTGAAAAGGAATCTTCATAATAATTCGGAATTCTTATTGCACATAACCTAAAACCAAAGCCAAACACACAGACAGTTTGAAGCCACCTTCCACTCGATCCATATTCAGCCAGCTGAATTTCTATATAGATCCACGCATGGGGATGGGATTTATTGATGCCTGTAATGGTGTTCTCATTTCTGGAAAACGGCCCCGAAGATGTCCTCGTGGTATCTCTTCTCATTCTGTTGAAACAAAGTCAATTAAAAAATGTGTCCAAAACTACTTTTTTCCAGTTATTTTCAATGTTTCATGCATGAAAGGGTTAATGTTAAGTCTCCGCTATTAACCAGGTTATATATTTATTCAATATCCTTTTCATCAATATCAGTAAACACACAATTGTAGAATATGCAGGGATTCTGAAAGGCTGAAAAGCTGGTCGCTTAATTCACAAAGCATATGAAAACGTGCCCTGTTTTGTTCTCGTGTGTTTCAATTAAATCTTTGAGCGCTGAAGCGCTAGGTAATGATGCGACCGGACATTCGGAAGTACAGTACAGTAATGCGCATTGCCAGCAAAGAAGGAGTCTACTCCTCGATGCGGTTTGCAGCAGCCCGATGCTCTGGGGTTTCTCTCCACTCACCTTAAGCTGTGTCAGGTAGTCTCCTGCCTGCTCCAGATTCAAACCCAACTTGTTTGCAAACAGCTCCTTAAGAGTGTGAGAGACGTCCCGGGCCATGCGCACGTCCCCGCAGATATAGATGTGTCCCCCGTCCTTGTGCAGGACCCTGTACACCTCCCCTGCCAGCCTGTCCCTCAGAACATCCTGGACATAGACCTGCATGAGACAGACAGCACAGTGAACACCAGGGCTGCTGGAGTACATTTTTTGTATTTCATACATTGTACCACTAGGTGGCATAGGTCATCCAAGCAACAGAAAGGCATGCGCTGAACAGAAAGTGTACTTTGTCTCCTCTGGTTTCAAGTCTGTATTTAAATTGGGAAGCGCTGTGAAGCAGCAGTGCCTCTGCTCTAATAAAGCACTGTGCATGTTTTTCTCGCACCTTGGGCTGGCCGGGTTCCCTGGAGTAAGCGGTGTAGACGTCCTTCAGCACTCCTTTGCGTTTCAGCTGCAGGGTCTCTGCTTGGTAGAGATGGTCCGTGTCAGACTGTCGACAGCCGAACACCAGGGTCATGCCAGCGCCGGCCACACCTAGAGAACAGAGGCAGCGTGTTTATAGCAATCTGCTTCAGTCGTAAATAACTGCTTTATACATGTGATCTGTGTGCGTGTGAACCAAGCCAAGCACCTCCTGTAAACTACTATACAGCTCAGGGCAAAAGCTTTGCGTCTCCTAGAATTTCAGGCTTGAGACATTATTTAAAATGTAAAATCTTTTGAATTGGTGTGCCTGCAGTACTTGTCAGTCCTGCAGCATGGCAGTTGTGTATTCCCATAGGCTGGCTCACCGTTCTGTTCCAGGTCATGCAGTCTCTGCTGCCAGAAGCTCCTGAAGGGAGCGATGCCTGTGCCGGGCCCCACGAGGATGGAGGGGAGGCTGGGGTCCTTGGGGAGGTGGAAGCCGTTGGCCCTGAAAATACCATGCAAACCGTGAGTCAATACTGTGAGCCTCGCTCTCAGTCTGCCTCCTCTCTGAGTCTCGCTCTCAATCTGTCTCCTCTCCTCTCCTGCCAAATTTGGCAATCTATTCAATTATTTCAATAAGGATAACCGTAAGGTGTTAATATACTCCAGACATCCTAGGAATACTCTGTTGTAAAGGGGTAACCTGATCAACAACAGAACTGCACTCCTGTTCTATTGCAGATCCCCTGCATTGCGCACGGGTTCATCAGACCAGCCCCCCTGCCTCTGCCTGGCAATGCCAACCCCAGCAGTACCTGCGGATGAAGCACGGCACCACATCGCCCTCCTTGATGGTGTTCAGCCAGGTGCTGCAGACCCCGTGGTGCACCGGACCCAGCCCGTCTGTGGAACAAGAGAAGAGGAGGCGTTAGTGTCCCTGCGGCTCTCTCCCTGTGTGGAGGCTGCTCTCTGCGGCCGGGCCGGTCCGTACCTCGGGTGGTGTAGTTGACCACAGCGACGGTGAGGTGGATCTGCCGGGGGCTGTGGTCCAGGGAGGAGCTGATGGAGTAGAATCGGGGTTTCAGGGGGGGCAGCTGGCTCAGGAGGAAGGTGGCCGAGGCCTCGATCGAGGGGAACTCCTCCAGCACCTCCAGAAGCGTGGGGCTGTTGAAAGACTTCCACGTGTTGTACTCCCCGGGGTCCTGGCAAGAAATCCAATAAATACAAAAATCAAGACGTTTTCCCCACTTGTATCTAAGCCCTGTGAACTGAGTGGAGAGGCGAGAGCTGGCTGGAGCCTCATCAAAGGTAACTCTGATGTATTCTGTGCAAAACGACGCCTGCGGTTTGGCATTATGAGTTCATTTAAGCACTACTTTGGTCCCTCCTTATCCCTCCCTGTCCCCAGGTTTACCTGAGCGAGTGCCTCCAGCCTCGTCCTCTCGCTGTCCTGGGTGGAGAGCTGCGCTAGTTTCCTGAGCAGGCTCTGGGAGGGCGGGGTGGTGATGTCAAGGAAGTAGGTCAGGGTCTGTGAGAGGGTGCAGGCGGGGAGGCGGGTGTCAGGGCTCCAGGACTTCATCGAGTCTGCAAGGAGGGAGACACAGGGCTGAGTCATCCTGTCTTTTCATGTGATTTTCATGTCAGTCGTAATCTGACAATAACATCAAACAGTATAATATGTGCATGAACCTGGAAGACAGTGCATGCTTTCAGGATTGGAGCTCCACCTCAGAACTGTCTGTGTCTCAGTGATCTTAGAACATTCATCTGTAAGTCACTGCGCAGCTTTTAAACTGAAACAGCAACATCAGTTTACCCGGCTATTTCTATCATGCCATCTGAAATGCTGTAGCTGGCTGGGAGCAGTCTGTGTGTCTCCTCACCTTGCCCGCTGTCTCTGCACACCTCCAGCCGCAGGTTCTGGTTGCTGGGTGGAGCGTCCTTCAGCAGTTTGATGATCCCGCTGACCAGCGAGGCCTGGTTCCCAGGGAAGACTCCCACGTGCTCTCCGGGCAGGTACTGCAGCTCGCGGTCCTCCTCACAGCTCAGCTCCACCAGGATGGTCTGTCGGCTGCAACGAGCACAACCACGTCACTGAATCAACCCCTTATTAATGCACCCCTTCATTAACATTCAGACGAGATCACCCAGTTTAAGGGATGTGCAATAGGGAAGCACAATCGAATTCACAGTGAGTAAGGTGAAGATGCTAAACTAATGGAACAGCGGAAAGTGGGATCATAGGATGATTTTCTGAAATGACTCACTTAAACAGGGCATGCCTGATCATTACCGCACAGAGGAAAACCAGGCCCGCCCATTATTACATCATCTTTAGAACACCCGTGTTATCTTGCTGCACAACGGAACAGCATTCCAATTCATTCTGATTGTTCTGTTGGCCACTGCTACATATTATGATTTTGAATAAGGATGGCTAAACATTAGCTCGTGACGTTACATTGAATATACTGGGATCAAATGGAGGAGCGTAAACGCAGCTCAAAGACATATAATGGCTGGTTTCACTTGGACCGTCTAATGTTATTGTATGTAAAGTAGTCCAAGACTAGTGCTGACCGGGGTCTGTGAAACCAGCCTTTGGTCTTATACAATTGAAGAGCTTGCATACGTTGACAGTGGTACTCTTTCAATACCCCGAATTCCCCACCAGAGGGAGACTGTCGCAATGCTACAGCATGATCAGTGTGGAGAAGTTCAGTACCTTGACTTGGAACTCTGCAGGTTCTTCCTGGATTTTAATTTCATGGCAAAAACATCTTTTGAGTGGACAGCGGAAAGTGCTAAAAAGAAAATGCAATAAAAACAACATTAGAATTGAAATTGTACATTTTAAAGATAAAAAAACAGCATTTTCTTGAGCTATGTTTGATGCAGATGTTCTTGAGCTCTGTTCTATGCAGATGTTCTGGAGCTCTGTTCTATGCAGATGTTCTTGAGCTCTGTTTTATACAGGTGTTCTGGAGCTCTGTTCTATACAGATGTTCTTGAGCTATGTTCTATGCAGATGTACTTGGGTTACGTTACGCCATACAGCACGTTTCACTGTTGAAAGAGGAAGAAGGAGCAGCGTGTTCACACCTTTCACGAAGTCTGTGCTCGCAAGCTCGTGGGCCAGTCTGTATCTCTCGGGCTGCCAGACATCGCTGAAACTCCCCGAGTCTGGGAGCTGGATGTTGAGCTGCCCCCGGATATCAAACGTGTTGCAGGCAGTCTAAAAACAACACACGAAACATCAGAAATACAGCCGTGTGATCACACGAAACAAACAGCATTTTTAGGGTTAAATTTCTTTTAGTATTTCTAAATTTGCCGGTGGGGCAAAGACCTGTAAACAACCTAAGAATACATATAAATCCCCAAGTTGTTTATTTCATGTTTCGTATCTTCAATTATTATTCAGGGATGGGAATAAGCCTCCCATTGCATAGCACTTTGATCCATTCCTGGATTTAATAGGAGAATGGGAGCCTTATTTCCATCCCTATTATTATTATTATTATTATTATTAATTTATTTATTTAAGGCGGTTCTCTGTAATGCAGATCATCAATAAAACCCTATAAGGGCAGGTGTGTTGATACCTTGAAGACGGTCCCTGCCCAGGTGTGGAAGGCCTCCTCCTGTCCGCACAGCTCGTCCCCCTCCCCAGTGGCACAGATCTGCCTGGCACCCAGCTGCTCCAGCTTGTGGTCCAGTGTGTGGGCGAAGGCACAGAACTGCGGGTACATGCGGGAGCCCAGGCCAAACACACAGTACCTGCCAGGGAGACACGGCTGTCAGCTCGGGGTCTGCTTATTGCGAAGTTCAGTTAAACAGTACAGCTGCGACTGCAAAACCTTGCAGTCTGTTCATGTCCACTCTGGAGCAAGTCACGTCATGAATTGAATTGTTCATTCACACAAATCATTTCTGATGCGGTCTCTGCATAGCGAACAGTGACACCGAGTGGCCGCGCGTATGCTTGTATCAGCCTACCTGAATTTGTTGTTCAAGCGCTTCATCGTGAATAAGGATTTCCTGAAGCTCTGTTAAAAAATAAAAAATAAAAAGATGTCAGACGGTATTGCTTTGGTCCTGTGCTGTTTGCACTAATGAATAAGCAGCCGGTTGTTTTCCGCACCTCTCCGTTCCCGGGGGAGTCTCCGTTCCCGAAGGTGCTGGTGACGATCACCAGGAAGGTTTCCTTCTCCAGGTCGCTCGGGTCATAGTCGTCCATGCACAGCACCTGGGAGGCAGGGAGGCAGAACAGTGAATACAGCGCAGTGAATACAGAGCAGTGAATACAGAGCAGTGAATACAGTGCAGTGAATACAGAGCAGTGAATACAACGCAGTGCCGAAGATTAAAATAATATTAATAATAATAATCTATTGCAATACAGTCTTATTCAAACTTTTATATATTCGAAATATATAAAATACTTCTGTATGGTAGCTTGACGCATGCAAAAAGCGCTTTAAAAGTTTACATTTGTTGTTGTATTGGGAAAAAAAACTTTTAAATTCTTACAAAACCACGCCCAAGATGGTTAAACTAAAGTGTGGCTCCGTGGCTCACCCTGGAGTTGAAGGCGCAGCTCAGCATGGAGTCCAGCTTCCTGGCGAAGGTCTCGGATTTCCCCGTCTCGGTGGCGTAGAGGACTGTGGACTTCACCCTCGCTGCCATCACCTTGCCCATCAGAGAGGAGGCGAAGAACACCGCCCTGCGCAAACCAGGATCACCGATCGGTTAATACCATCTCACTGCTTATCTCCAGCCGTTCTTGATTTGACAGGTCGCACGGTGAACGATCACCTACCTTGCCAGGTCTCTGAATCGAACCTGCCTCTTCTGGGGTCGTTTCTGTTCATCCTTCCACTCGTGTGTTCTCCAGGGATCCGTCTGTTAAACAGAGAGGTGTATAAATAAGTACAGGGATTGCGCAAAGAGATAGATGGGGGGGTGGAGGTGTGGGGGGGGGGGTCTTGAATCAACTAAGAATTCAAATTCGTTTTGGATGAGTCAAGTATATGGAAGTCTATGAACCAGATTGGCAGTTAACGTGAACATGCACTTTCTTTCTTTGGTGGGATTGCTGGAGGGCTGTGCCACTGTGTACCTGGTAGTAGTAGAAGGGGGTGAGGATGTAGTTGAGCAGCTCCTGGTGGTAGACAGGCGTGATGCTGCCAGACATGGGCGGGACCAGCCACACCCAATCTGCAGGGCAGCCCCCGCGCAGACGGAACTCGTTCTGAAGGTGCTTCATGAACGACTCTGATGCAGAGTGGTGATCCATCACCGTCACGTTCTGTTTCTAGGAAATTCAAACAAGAAACCGGATTCAGTCACACTGAAACCCCTGCTGGTTTGCATTGACGCTGGAGTCTCCCCCGCGTGCACATTGCAGGGTTAATAACACTCGCGAGGGAAGAATGAAGGTACCTGGAAACTGTGAAGCACAGCGATGTTGATCTCCACTAGCGCTTGGTCCTTCCACAGGGAAGCCAGCTTGTTAGTTTCCAGACCCATTCTCCTGCCAACTTCCTAATAACAAAAACACAAAAAAAACTGTTATATTTCTTCTCTTAACAGCATCTTTGTGTATGAGGACCCAATAGTAATTGTGTTTCTATTTTTGTTTCTTATGCACGCTAGTCAATGCAGACATGCAGAGTAAGAGACTGGGATGAGACCAGCTGTGTTCAGGGCTGCTCCGTACCTCCAGGATGTTGTATCGCTGGACGTCACAGAAGTCCCGCACTCCTATCTCTGTCCCCATGTACCAGCCGTTGAAGGGACAAGCTGTGAACTCCAGCCCCCCCACTTCCAGAAGCATGCTGGACACCGCAGGCAGAGCGTACCACTTGAGATCCAGCTCCTTGAACCAGTCGAACCTGCGCAACAGAACAGAGAAACCATTAACAACTCGATGCAGGGCTGCAATGCGAAATATACCGGGAACATTAGAGGCATGGGGGGGGGGGGGAAACGGCATGATTACAGACAGTCCCATCGGAACCAGTGTATAATTCCTTCAAGTAGTTTTAGCCACACTGTATTACAAGTACGAAGGACAAGCGATTTCCTTTTCTTTTGCGAATGCATTGCAAGGCATGATGGAACAGTAATGCTTTAGAATCATTATCTCAATCATCAGAACCCCCCCCCCGATAATACATTCCAAGCACTGCCATGTGCTGCTTTGATTGCACTTGACATTGCAGAACAGTGTGATCCCTTCCTGGTTTTACTATGAATTCAATGGGACACACCTGAGCTTGTTACCTGTACCTGCACACTTGGGCTAATCAAGCTTAAAGTAAAACCTGGAATGGGTGAAACTGCTATGCAATAGGAGTGTTATTTCAATCCCTGCTTCACCCAATTTCCTATAGTTTTACCAAGATCTTAAGAATTGAGTGTTGAAACTCCTACAATAGGCATCGCTGTGTGGAGGGCGAATCTACCTGGGGTGCTCCATGGACACCTCGAGAATCAGTTCCGGGGGGATCTCAAACAATTCGGGGTCCTCTCCGTGGGCCTGGAGGATGAGGGGGAGCACCTCGAATCGGCCATACTTGGGTTCCCATCCCAGCTGGATACAGAGCTGGGGAGACAAGAGAAGCAGAGTGATGAGTCCTTGAAGGGCGTACCTGCCTGCCTGCCTGCCTGCCTGCCAGCAGTGATACACAGTGGGAGCGGTATGTGGTGACAGCGCCTTACCTCTGTGAACTCCACACTCGAGGGATCTCCCAAGAAGGACCCGTCTGGCCTCTGGTAGCCGGCGTACTTGATCAGCTGACTGTTCCAGACTCGGAAGTCGTGTTTCCCGTCAGTCCTCTGTGGGAAGACGGTGATAGCGGACCTGCAGCGAGACAGAGACACAAGACTTTGTTGCAATGCTCTGCTCAATCTGCACCATATCTTGAGTCCAGGCCAAGTGCACAGCTGGCAAGGATACTTGGCTCTTACTGAAAGTGCTGAAGGCGTTGTGTTTGTGTTTTTGCAATGTTATTCTTTCACCGAGGTGTGGAAATGAAGACCAGATTACTAGTTATTTAAAAAAAAAAAAAAAACGTAATCAATGTTGATGTTTAATAAACCTACCTTAGGTTTCCATTGTTTGATGCGTACTTGAGATGCTCACAGATGTACTCGAACATCTCCTTTGCTGTGTTGCATTGACGAGCATCAAACACCTGAAAAACCAGCATTATTATTATTAATGCGCATACAGACTAATTATATGGAAACTCCTGCCGCCATCCCTGACAATGCACAGTGACATACCTGCAGGTTTGACCACTGGATTCGTCCAATGCACCTGGGTGCATTTCTCCAGGCTTGCTTCGTAGCAAACACTAGCTCCTCTTCCGTCAGCTGATAGGTTCCTGTCTTCTCAATCTCCATGGTAACCGCCTCTACGCGGGCCAAATGCTCCTCAGTTTTTGGTCTGCAAGGTAAGTACGTGTTAAGACTGTCTGCTTTAAAGTTGGGTAGACTAATGATAAAATCAAATAGGAGAGCTGCTGTACAACGCAATACAATAACGTAGAAGACATCTGCAAAGGCCATTTTTATTTAATAAGAAATACATGTATTTATTAATAATAATAATAATAATAATAATAATAATAATAATAATAATAATAATAATAATAACAGTCAACATTATTAATTTTGCAGAAACAAAACTATGCATAATTTGTTCCAAAGGGTTATATAATAATGTGGTGAATTGAAAAGCGGACGCTTACTGTTTGAAAGACTGATAATACTGATTTATAAACTCAATGGCTTGCACCAGCACTTCCTCCGGTGGGACCGGCTCGCTCCGGACACCTCTGGTCAGAGCGGGGGGCATCATCACAGACCCGTGGCACATTCTCGACTTGCACGGGAGATTCTGAAGAAAGAAAAAAACAGAATAAGGAGTGAAGTTTTCAGAACCACGATATCGAGAAAGCAGCAAAAAAAATAATATTCAGCGAGGAGGAAGAGAAAGAGGTACCTTGACTGCTTTGCGGTGCAGAGTGTCTTGGAGTACGGATCCGTTTTCCATGTTTTTCATCCTCATGAACGGACACCTTTGTGTATTGGATTTGGGTACGCATTTCTTAGGTGGAGTCTATATTAAAACAATAATAATAATAATAATAATAATAATAATAATAATAATAATAATAATAATAATAACGTGAGATTGATGAATAAGTAATATAAACATACATTCATATAAATTACATTTTGTTTTTTTGAGGATCTGTAACTGTAAAACAAGTGTTGAAGAATCCTAAAATGTCTTAGATTAAAACCCCATTTTTAAAATAATACTTTACGTAGTGTTTATAACTAAAATCCCTAAACATTTATAACAGCAGCGAAAACAATAACGAATATTCAAATAAAACAATTTAACAGACCCCATTATTAGCCCAGTTAATCATTCTTCTTAATTTACCTCCGGTGTCGGTGTCTTGGTGATAATTTCGATTTTGGTCTCCTCTTCCAGCTTCACCGGTTCAGACTCATCTCTGATTCAAATAAAATAAAACGACATTAAAACTCGAGGGTGCAGGCTGTGGGGTTTAAGTATCGCTGAGAGAGGTAGCTACTGTTTATAGGCAATAGTTTCGTACGTTGCCATAATTAAACAGAAATATTCAGTTTACTTCATTAAAACGATTAAATACTGATATTGACAAAACATTAAAAAAAACACCTCATTGTACGTATTTAATTGTCAATCGGCCTCAGGGTGAATAGTAATCCATTAAATCCCAACCCTGTAACGAACTCGGAACAAACGAATCACCTCCACGCACTGCCCCTGCCCAAGTAAGTGTCTCGCCTATATTTTAACAAGACCCACTTCCAGACAGAAAGCTGTATTGATTATTCGGCTATCCGTTTCCAAATATCAACTTGTAGGTATAGCGCTCGTTTTGTGTTGGTGTCTTACCCGTATTGGTTCACAGTCGATGCGAAGTTATCGTTCTCGTCCTTGATGTCGTGGGAGTTCTTGATGTCGTGGGAGTTCTTGATGTCGTGGAAGTTCTTGATGTCGTGGGAGTTCTTGATGTCGTGGGAGTCCTTGATGTCGTGGAAGTTCTTGATGTCGTGGAAGTTCTTGATCTCGTTCTCGTCCTTGATGTCGTAGGAGTTGCTTTTCCTTTGCAGGTATTTCCAAGGGCACAGCATTGTTGTTCCTTCTTTATTACAGTTACTCTGAAACTATATTGATGTTATCATATGAGAAACACTGATCAGCACAACCCCAACCCCACATATAAAATCAAACCTCTCTTTAACCCTTTCACACACGGAGACGGATACAAAACTCTCCTCTAGTCTTGGGTATGGAGACACATGGAAGACGTGAAAGCATTGATTTTTTTATAGCCAGACGAGAGTGCCATTTTATCCCCATATAAAGCAACTCTTTAAACAAGATTTGTTTAAAATTATTTTTAGCTTACATACTGCTTTTTCATATTATTTTTCAAAAGGTATAAAAAGTTACAAAATGAAAAAACTAGCTTAATTATGCTGCCTTAAATTAACTACTCGTTTTAGTTTTGTAAATTAAAAGTTTGTAGCTTTTAAACTAAATAAATCAGCTCAATTATTATTAATAAATAAATAGATTGAAATATTTAACAGTAAAACAGGACTAATAATAAGCCCGATTTTCCCAGTTAAATTTTTAAATATAAATTTAAATTTTAATATATATATATATATTAGCTCAAAGAGCCAGCTCAACGTTTTGATATGTTGTACATATCTTTCTCAAGGGAGCATGTGTTTGAATCAAAACATTGGAGGTATATATATATATATATATATATATATATATATATATATATATATATATATATATATATATAATATACACACACAAAGATACTATTTAACATGGAAGTGTATAAAAATGGCTATATAATATTGTGCAAACAAACTTTTCATCGCAATTCATTAATAAAAATAATGTAATTGTATGTAAAAATAATGTGATATCTTGTAACAATTGTAAGTCGCCCTGGATAAGGGCATCTGCTAAGAAATAAATAAATAAATAAATACATAAATAAATAAATAAATAAATAAATAAATAAATAATAAGACATACATAAATACATAAATAACACAATTACATTTTTTTTTTGTTAAAACAAACAAACAAAAGAAAAACACTTGTTACAATTAATATGAAATGTCTCTGGGCTGGTTCCTTACCGAATGTGTTGCAGTTGTTGAATTTTCCTGTCTGTTGCAGATGTGTGTGTTTTTTTTTCCTCTTGACAAATGTTTGTCTGTACTGGACGCTTCTTCGCACCTCTCTCTTATACTGCCACTGAACCAGTGCACAAGTGGGAGTGTAGAAGCGAGGGGAATCCCTGGAGCGAAACACTTCCTGACTGGAGAACAGCCATGATGTAATCACACGGCTTAGCACATACTGGACACGTTTGTTTAACAGGTTTTTTTGGTTTGATCAACGATACCCGTCTGTAGCTATAATTTAGCAAATAGGTTAATCAGTACAGTGCTGTATTGTGATACTGCTGCGGAAACACTTTGTAACTATCGCAGAATCAGATTGCAATGTGAACACATGAAACAGTTAAGCTTTTGGATTTATTTATGAATGATGTTTTTGCACTTGCTGAAGTGTGGTAGGACGTTTAGTTTGAGGGGCTCACTGTAAATAAGAATTAAACATACCTCTCTTGGTTTCAGATGACATCATTGTTAGTGTAGATATATAGGAGGCTGTGTGGTCCAGTGGTTAAAGGAACGGGCTTGTAGGCAGGAGGTTCCCGGCTCAGCCACTGACTCACTGAGCAAGTCACTTCACCTCCTTGTGCTCCGTCTTTTGGGTGAGACGTAGTTGTAAGTGACTCTGCAGCTGATGCATAGTTCACACACCTTAGTCTCTGTAAGTCGCCTTGGGTAAAGGCGTCTGCTAAATAAACAAATAATAAACATATTTTCCTTGACCTATTCCAAACACATTGTCCTGTACACTGCGCGCACTGTTAGATTGGTTTTGCTTTCAAATTAAGTATGTCCCCAAACAATTAAAAAGGGATTTTAAAAGGTGGTGGCTAGGACTTGGTTTTAGGTGACAGAATTGTTATAATTTTTTTAAATAAATGGACGTGTCGTCGATGTCTGATCATTCACGAGTAGGCGTGTAGTTTTTTTTATTTATTTCTTTATAATGTACTTGACTGTACTTCAGAGTTTTTTTTGTTGGTTTTTTCAAACTATTTTTGCTGCTATTTCAGCTTTGTTTCAGGGCTGTAGATGTAGACACTGTTTCATTCCAGCGGCTCCCGTGTAGACGCACAGCTACGCCGTTTCTTACCATCGGTAGGCAGTATTGTAAAAGCACAGCGTTTATGTTGCTATGGTTCTTCTGCCGATTCGCTCTGTATTCTATTGCGTATTATGCGACACTGCTACACTGATCAACAAAGACGATATGATCAATAAGCAAATCTGACATAAATAGATTCCCAACATTTCAGGTCAGAAATAACACTATTACGAAAGTATAAAATTAGCAAGTTGGTGATAGTTACACCAAGGACCTGTTACAGTACTGCTGGGGGTGGGTTCTTTCCAGATTTGCACAATAACTTCGCAGTTTTCCAAGCTTTCCCCATGTTTGTACTATTTACTGTGGTTTTTCATGTTGTTTTAACATACTTTACCAAACCCCTCAGGGCGTTACAATCCTTAACTTTGCTCTACCATGCTCTCACTGTGTTTTATTTCCACTTTGCCTTGCTTTTACTGTGGGGAAACTTTTAAAAGGGTTGAGGCGATTAGAAGATTTACCTCTAAATGTACCATTGAGCGTTGGAAGTTTTGATGAAGCTCATTGTCGAGATTTAGCCTTCAAAGGAGATGAACCCCAAACAAAAAGCTGTTTCTCATAGCAATGGCAGCACAGGACAGGATTGAATATTCCAGGGTCTGTTATACTTTTACAGCTCCTAAGTTAAAAACCTTTGCCCTGAAACAGGAGACTTTGGCCTATAGCTTCCTGCTGACACCCCTCGGTTCAGACCACAACCCTGTGAGCTGGCATTAGTGCTAACTGTCCCAGCTCAGGGCTCCGAGAAACCATGTGACAATGTGGTCACGCTAAATTGGCCACTTGCCTGTAAGCACAGAACTGAGTGCTATATTCAGCTGAGCTCAGGACGCACTGGTCTGTGTGTGCGCTCTGTCCTGGTCATGTGATACCTGGCTCCTTGGGCAGTGCGACACCTGACCCTGTTTTAAAGGGCCAGTACCTTTTGTGTTTTAATTTTTTGTTTTGTGTACATTTCCATCTGCTGCTGGTATTGACTGACAAGCTGCACCCCAACACACCCTCTCATTATACTGGGAAATGCATACCTCTGTTTGGAAACTGACATGCTGAGCAGCTTTATAATACACATATGATTGCTGTATAATTAGCCACATTGATGGCCTTTTTTCTGCTACCATTATACAGCAATTATCCGATTAGTAATGTCAGATTTGACACCACACTAAGCTACTGCTGGGTGTTTACAATTTGCTGCTGGTTCATCACAGCTCCATGACTGCCGACAGTTTAAAAACTAATGCCAGGGGAATGTGTGACATGGATATGGTGTTATTACATAACATTATTCTAGCCTGCTGTAAATAGTTATTAAATAATCAAAGTGTTTAGAGTGTACAAGGAGAATGGAAACTTACTAAGACAGTTATCAATTGTGTGGTAGTCCCACATAAACACAAATCCTGTACAAACTGACATATAACAAATAACATTCAGCAATGGTGAGATTAAACTACATAAACAGTGCTCTCTATTGAGTAAGAAACACAGAATGTGAGGAGACTTCACTTTTCCTTTTCTTTCCTTTTGTTTACCAGTATTTTAAATCCAGGAATTGATAATCTACACAAACCAACTAGATCTAAACTCTAAATGTAACACGCATAAGAACCAGGACATTGAGCCAATACGCTGAGTCACACTTTCCATTAGTTTGAAAATCTAGAGGAAATAGCTTGAAAAGCATGACTTGCAGGGAGTGTTAGTCAGAACGAAACCCAAAATGTGTGTTTAAATCAACAGTAAAAGCTTATTCAACCCAACGCAGTCATAAAGCAAACAAAAAAATGACTTCTGTGCAACCGGGTGACTGTACAGCAAACAGTGGTGGACTTCATGGCTTTGCCCATGCAGAGTTGACTTTTTAACTGGTCATTTCTTACCCTGTGCATTACGGACACATTTAAACCAAATTAAAACCATGTGAAAGATTGCACACAAGCTCCTGGCACCATTCTCACACAGGGAGAAATCACATGCACAGTCCGGGCAGCTGCTGTGTTTGTTCCACTTCGGTTTCATTTCTTTTGAAAGCACTTGGTGTGTATTTTCTTTTTTTTTTTGCCTCTATGATTCCTCATATTTCTTTCAATGCCTACCAAATTCTCTGTGTTCTTTTTTTTCTGGTGAACATTTAACTGCCAGTACAAAAAACTGTATGTCTTAAAGTTAAAGTGACACAGTACAACATTCATTGGTGAGGTTATTGTTGAACCCTGGCCATACTGGTAATGTTGTTCCGTGACTGGACTCATCTAGGGGGAAATGGTCTGATGCAGTTTCCCATAGTGTTGGATTTTGGATGGCTGTAGGGACTTTGCCTGGGATTTCTGATTAAAGTCCCACAGCGTTGTTAATCCTGCACAATTCCATGAACTGCTAACAAAAAAAACAAGGTCTAGAAAAAGTGCTGGATTCCTGTTTTGAAATAGTTTCGCTATTATACCCAGTGTGATGCTATTGTGGTTTGCATAATATCTTCCGTCCCACATCTCCTCACATGGCATTCATAGTCATTGCACGCCATCAGCTGCTTAGGTTTGCTCAAAATGATCCTGTTTATATCAATAAGGACCAGATTGCCAAAGCTATTTGTTCCAAATCGTCATTAGCGCAGTTATAAAATGAATAAGAGATCGATCCCCATGAAGTTGTTGTTGTTTCTACCTTTGGACAGATTTTTAATTTGCGATTGCAAGATTAGAGAAATGTCAGTTAAAAAAAAAAAAAAAACACACACATTGCAAAACGATTGAAAAATGTGTTTGTGTCAGCTCCTTCCTGCTTTGTTAATAGTGTCCTATTGTTTCTGTAGTACATAGCTGATGATCTGTTCTTTTGAGGCATTGCCTGTCTCTTTGTTCTTGGGTAAAGAAGAATTTTAAAACGCTATTGAGTTACTGGTCTAAGAGAGCTACGTGCAGACAGAGCGGGCTCTCGTTTCTGAGCGAGCGGCTCTCACAAACACTGTCACCTTTCACTCTGACGGTGAATTCGAGGGCACAGTGTGGACAGCGATTTAAAAATCAAAACTGTTTTTAAATATCTCCCCTGTGAACGAAGGCATTGCTGTTTCATTTGCTTTATTTCAGCACCATGGCATATTAGTCTCATACCTTACTGTTTATGGTACCCTTTGGAAGATCAATTGAGATTCATCTTGCCCACACAGCTATGGGACTCTAGTGAAAGCTTATTATAAAAAGAAATAAATACTGGAGTAAGAATGGTGGCATACATCACACACATGTAAAGGGACAGGAAGCATAATAAAGACAGTGTCATTTTTATTCTCTTTAACTTGCTTAGTGACATTAAGAAAACCTGGAGAAAAAGAAAGTGTTTCTACCTGAAAGGATTGTGGGCTACACCAAGGTACTTTTTCATGTAAACGCAGATTGCAAAAAGAGACCTTTGTGTCTGGCAAGATGTTTATGGCCCTTTTGTTTGAAGACATTCCTGTTGGACTGATAACTGGGTTTTCCCTTGGCTATCATTTAGTTGTTGACTTGTGGGTGTTTCTTAGACAAAACTGCATTATTGTGATTCAGACAGAGGGTTCACCTGTAGAATAAGAAATCAGATGATGAGTCAAACTAATCAGTAATGTAACTCTTGGGAATAGACAGGGTAACTACACATTACGTAACACTGAAAACGGGTGTAGCGGCACGCGAGCGGAATTGTCGTTACACCAAAAAATTACCCACAGGACAAGGGGCTAACATTAAATGAGTGTTTTAGTTGTGTTGGTGCCACCCATGAAGAAATAAAGCTGGGGGTTTCAATCCGTTTGAATGGCTCTTGAGTTCTGTAACGTCTCACTGAGCTCCCCAATACAGTTCTTTTGATTTAGAAGCAGAGTCTGCCATTCAAGTCTATTAATGGGATTTGAAGGGACTGCAATGCTAATAAATGAAAGCTGTGTTTAATGAGCACGCACATGCTGAGGCGGAGTCTCTGGCAGTGTCTTTTCCCAGCTCTCGTGAAAACACAACAAACCAAATCAGAGTTGACGGCGAGGGGATAGTTAGTGATGTAACAGCGTAACTATGCCAGACAGAATGACATCATCGCTGGAATCAACACAAACCCGAATCCATGTGCGCGCCGGGGAACACATGGGCTTGGGATCAAAGATGTGAGGGGCCCTTTGCCAGCTTGTAGTGGGGGGTGGGGTTCATTTCTTTCCAAAATAAAGTAATACGGGAAAAGGCTAGGAATTTCCCATGGAAAAAGAACAGAAAGGGAGAGACAAGGGGAGTGCTGAATCCAAATTTATAACTGCTGTTTCCTAAGATGAATGGAATGGGGTGTGGTGAGGTGAGGTGAGGTGGGGTGGGGTGGGGTGGGGTGGGGTGGGGTAGGGGGAGAATCTTCAGCCTTATTCATTGTGACCGTAATCAACTTGCAACAGGGAGATGCAGCACTGATATATTGCACACATCTGTGTCAGAGAACAGACGTTCACCAAGGAACCCATCGATTCCCCTTCCAAACATTTCTACCCTTGTATTTGTGTCACAAAGCAATCTTTCTTTGCATATAAGTCTACATCCAGTCACTTTCAACTAAAACCTTTGATTTAAGACCACTTTCCCTGACCCTAAATGTGTACCCTGCAGTCCCTTCTGACAGGTCCCGTCTCACCTACAATAATACATGAGAACAGCCTGCAAACATTGCTCACGTTGATAGCATTATACATGCATCATTTACATTGACAAATAACAAACAGGCATGTAGGGGGGAACACATATTAGGTCGGCCAGGGTGTCCTCCGCTCACCGCGCACCAGCGACCCCTGTAGTCTGGCCGGGCGCCTGCGGGCTTGCCTGTAAGCTGCCCGAGAACTGCATTGTCCTCCGACGCTGTAGCTCTGAGGTGGCTGCATGGTGAGCCTGCAGTGTGTAAAGAAGCGGGCGGCTGACAGCACAAGCTTCGGAGGACAGCGTGTGTTCATCTTCACCCCTCCCGAGTCAGCGCAGGGGTGGTGAGCGGACCTAAAAATAATTGGACATTCTAAATTGGGAGAAAATAATAAAGATAATTGGCGACGACTAAATTTATAAAACAAAAAAAAGCAAAGAATGTTAATCACAACACCACCTCCGGCTGATGAGAAAAATAAGGAACATAATCAAATATCGGAAAGTATTAGCTTTCCATGAATTGCAGTTTCCTTACCGGCTTTACCCATTCCCCTCCAAAAATATTCTCAGCAAACTGGTTTCTGAAATGCATTGTTCACTGTTGACTCATTTTCTCTTCCTCCTATCTATACTTATTTATAGATGCAGCCCCTCAGTGATGGAGATTTGATCATTTGATCCTAATTACACTGGTTTAAATAAATCTACAATAAGAAGAGATTTGGGACTCCCATTACTATATACCCTGTGTTAAAGTATTTCAACATATTGTTCCCAGTGATCAAATACATTTTTTTTTTTGGTAGAATACAATGTAGCTGCCTTGCATGGTGATTCCAGGGTCTTGGATGTTCAAAGCAAACTGAACCCACAGGATTGACCAGGTGTTCCTTTGTAAAAGCATTGCTAAGTGTTAGCAGATCAGATCAAATGCAATGCAAACATTGCAAAGCATCATCTCAAAAGAGAAAGGTTATGCATAGTTAAGCAAACGCACAGCAGCACAGGAAACATCAAGTTTACTGTGTACTGTAAATATACCATGCTAAACATCTATAAGGCAAGATAAAGATGAAATAGGTACCTAATTATTATTATTTATTTCTTAGCAGACGCCCTTATCGAGGGCGACTTACAATTGTTACAAGATATCACATTATTTTTACATACAATTACCCATTTATACAGTTGGGTTTTTACTGGAGCAATCTAGGTAAAGTACCTTGCTCAAGGGTACAGCAGCAGTGCCCCCCACCTGGGATTGAACCCACGACCCTCCAGTCAAGAGTGCAGAGCCCTAACCACTACTCCACCTGCTACCTAAAACAAGATATTTCTCAAATCCATATGCAGGAGCATATTTAACACAAATGTATTTAAGTGTAAAACTTGTGTGTGTTTACCGTCCTTGGATGCAAAGTGCAATGAGCAGGAAGCAGCCATTCTGAATATGCATCCTTGTTATCTTTGGGACTGCACCCAAAGCAGGAACTTTCTTTTGTTTAAATGCAAGTCATGCCCCTTTACTGGAAGACTTCATTTAGACTTCGCCTGCCAGTTTGCAGGAAAATGTTATTAAAATATAACTCTAAAAACCACAACAGACTTGGGGGTCAATTACAAGTGTGACAGTGCAATTCAGAATTAATTACAATTACAATGCAATCTTAATGAACCTGGGCACTCCTGCGTAATTGTAATTATTTCATTGATTTTCAATTACGCATTTGTTTGTCATTCGACTATTATTGTATTTTCAACCACTTTTAGTGACCCCGTTTGTTTGGGGGGGGGAAGGTTCTGTAGTGTGTTTGTGGCTTGTTATTTATAATACACAGTTCATATGTGCAGTTGTTTGTGTTACCTTTTCGTGTCATTGCAGTGACCAGTAAGGAAGTGCTTACAGGAAGAGGATAGAGTTAGCAGAAGCACTTTGCTTCCACTCCAGGTTCACATTTACTCAAGGCAATTCAACCACAGGATATTACACAAAATCAGAAACGCCCGGACGCACAGAATGACAGCTTGGGTCAATGGAAAAGAACTGAACTGGGAAACTGGTGCTTCAAATCCAACGGATTAAGAAACCTACAAAAATAACAGACTTGTGAGCAAAAAGATATTGCGTGTGGTACATGATTTACATGACATCTGACAAGCAGACAATGCTGATGAAGGCACTGAGGGCATATTCTTCAATTTCATTCTGTGTCGACCAACTGACTTCTTAAGCCACAGCGTTCACCACCTGTTATTGAGGTGAAGTATAATTGAGTTCAGTATTTGAATTCTACTGCACACAGTTCTGGTTCTTAAACAATATTAGAAGAAACAGAGTATGGGTGTTTACTGAGCCACAGAACAACATTGTTCTTCAATAGGATCCACTGTACAGAATGCCCTTTATTAACATGCTAGCAAGCATCAAAAGCTCTAGGCGGAGCTGTCAGCAATCCAAACTAGTGTACCTTGCTCTGTGGTATGCGGTGTGTTACAGTAAACAGTGTCATCTTTTTGAGAAAACTGTTCGTCAGGGTTTGAGAAGCAGCCAATAAACCAGTTTTGGCTCCTGTTTGAAAACTATAACCAAGGCTTCAGTCATCGGCTGATTGATTAACTGCAGCTGTAATGTAACACTGAGTCAGATAGCAATCCAACAGCAAGGCAGAGTTTATTCCATACATATTACCCAAACAAAAACAAGAGACTCAGACACTGATAATGCCAGTCAGTTGTGTAAGCCACACCAAATAGCTGGGTGTTGGAATGAGTGTAATATAACCACAAACCTTGTGTCTTCAGTACACCGGATAAGCAGGTGCACAGCTTGGATTGGGGTGTCACTGCGCTTAAATCATGATTGTGAGAGATCTTATTTATGTGAGTGAATCAGAGCACTTTTAAAAGCATACATCAGCCAAACACAATACATACAATAACCCATGGATTGGCACAGTTTTGTACAGATTATAAACAGAGCACATTAGTTACAGCGATGTCAAATGAACCAGTGCTCTGTATTGACAACAGATGATCCCGTGATGGAGGGCTGGAGGGATCGCAGACAGGCAAGTCCAATGAGACACAACGTCCCTGAGTGTGCAGTAACAGGACAGGGCATGTCCAGCTGCTTTCCACAGAGAAACCCTGTTTGGACAGCCAGATCCTCGCTGCTCCCTCTCTGCAGAGGTATAGTTCCCCATGCTGAATAGTTTGACAGATTCCTCATCTCTTTTCAGAGCGCAGTCTTCAGTTGGCTATTTTTTCTTATACTGCAAAAGACAAAACGATGAAAAAGTGACGCTGCGTTGGCTTAAGACAAAGTGTGCCACTCTGATCTCTCTCTCTGTGGCAACAGCAGGCAGTGCCTAACAAAGAAATGCAATGCAGGGCATCCACTCTGTACATGCTGCCAATCAGTGCACGTGACTGTATTTGGAAGGGGGGGGGGGGGGCGATTTTAGAAAAGAAATCCACCTACAAGGCTTTAATATGCTCTTCTATGAGTTTCACAAATTGCAACTTAGCACGCTGTTGTACAGCAATGCAGACTTACAAACGGCCCCCATTAGCACTCCCCAGCATGGGTGTATATATGAAACAAAAAGGAGTGCCTTCATTTTCACAGAAAACAGAGTACTCTCAAGTACAAGCGTGACCGCCTAGCTGCAGGATTATAAAAGTCTTAAAACTTTCGGAGTACTCCTTTCGAACAGTCGTGAGTCAAGTATTAGGCGATTCGTCTGATGCACCGAAACCATGAAATAATTAGGCTAAAAGCAGGTATGATTAAAAAAACAAAAACATGCCTTTCCTCTAAATGTGCCACAATTTTGCAACGGCTTGCCTGGTGAGTCAAAGCATTCATGTGCGGTTTATTACATCATTTAGAACGATGTGTATTTTAAGATCAAGCTACCCCTGCCTTGTCCAACAGCCTGTCTGGTGAGTCAAAGCATTCAACGTAAGGTTCATTACATTATTTAAAACGATGTGCATTTTAAGATCAAACTGCCCTTACCTTATCCATTATCCAGTCCGCATCCTCAATGGCTCTTTTAATGATTTGCTGTATTCTCTGAGGATCGTCTTCATCTCCATGAGCTTTGTAACTCTGTGGAATTAAAGGATACTTTACACACTCAATCGTACATGGGCAGCAGTGTGGAGTAGTGGTTAGGGCTCTGGATTCTTGACCAGAGGGTTGTGGGTTCAATCCCCAGTGGGGGACACTGCTGTTGTACCCTTGAGCAAGGTACTTTACCTAGATTGCTCCAGTAAAAACCCAACTGTATAAATGGGTAATTGTATGTAAAAATAATGTGATATCTGTAAAATAATGTATAATGTGATATCTTGTAACAATTGTAAGTCGCCCTGGATAAGGGTGTCTGCTAAGAAATAAATAATAATACAGTTAACATATAGATATGAAAAAGACAAGCAGATCAACGTTTCAGCCAATATTTTTTTTTTTTTTTTGCCGCAGCAATTTCTAGCATTCAAAAATGTTGGAGATACCCTTTATAAAAACACACCCCTGAAGAGGTCTGGCTGGTCAGCCCTCACCTGTCTCGCTGCATGCTTGTAATGCTGCTGCATGCTTGCTGATGGAAGCTGTCTGCAGCAGCGCAGCAGGTAGC
Source organism: Acipenser ruthenus (assembly GCF_902713425.1). Lineage (NCBI taxonomy): Eukaryota > Metazoa > Chordata > Actinopteri > Acipenseriformes > Acipenseridae > Acipenser > Acipenser ruthenus. The sequence goes on from NC_081214.1 coordinate 1,428,861, forward strand.
GGTAGAGCTGCAGAGGGGTCCGCACCATCTCAGCCCCAGGCAAGGGAGGCATCCCCCTAAACCAGACGGACCAGGGAACCAGCACACCCGTTCAGCTGTTCAAACACACACCCACACATACTGTTTAAAGAGCAGGCAGTTTCCAATGGCATCATGGTTTTTTTTTTACATGTTACTACTGCGCTTGCAATCCTTCTGAATCCAATTAGTGCCTGATCAATAAATCCATTGTTGAAAGAAGAGATTACAAACATGTGCAGCGGGTCCAGTATGTTGATTTTGAACATTATGCCAAGGACAGTATAAAGAAGGACAGGACAAGCCACCGCGCTAGCCCATCATTCAGTGCGTGTTATCACTACAGGTGCCATTGTTGGAGCCCGCTCAAGAGTTGGAGGGTGTGAATGTGCTGAAACTTATGTTTTTGGCTTTTTTTTTAAGGATGTAAATTAAAATTATAACTGAACTTTCATCCACGTGGAGTTGCCGATTTTTCTGTACGTTATTATTATTGCACTGGCTGTCTGTTAGGAGCAGGGCTGGTTTTAAAATCTTCTTGTTGACCTATAAAGCCTTGAATGGTCTGGCTCCAAGTTACATTTCAGCGCTCTGCAGCTCCTGGACTGTTAAGAGTCTCTATAACCAGACTCTGCTCTGTGGGTGAGCGGGCATTTTGCAGTTACGCACCCAGGCTCATTCACTGAAGCATCTTTCATAAAAGACACACATATGCGTGATATTGTGTTCAACAATAGACATAACTGTTTAAAATCACAAGTATTAAACTTCACCGAAATTGTTTAATTTCTGCTGCACTCATTTTCCTTATGCGGAAGTCTGTGCTGGCAGAGCAAACAAGGGTAGAGGTCAACATCCATTTTATTATGAAACTGTTTAAGAATTGAAACATACTGTATGTATCTGATTACTGGTGCCATGGCAGCTTATTTTTTTTTTTTTATAATAACAGGTTAATACAACATACCTTTTAGTCATTTGTAATGATAGTTTTAGTAACTGTAATTTCAATGACATTTGTAAGCAATGACTGTTGGGAGTTTCAGTATGTATGTCATTAAAAAAAAAAACAGTAACAGGAGTAGGCGGCGATTTTGTGTTATTCACACGCGTCTTCGGAAGAAAAGCGTCACGTGTAGTCGGCACGCATGCCTAGTTTGTCTTATGATTTTGCTCTGAACACACAGTTTACAGTACATCCTTCATTACTGTTCAATAACTGAACTGCAGGTCTATTATACAAAATGTTTATCAGTGTCAGCGAGAACTATTTTTACAATCCTCAGCACAGTCTTCTGCTCCGCTGCAGTACAGACTACAGTAGTAAATGCACCATTAGCAGCACAACGTTCTCCGAGTTTCAAAAACACAGTGTCAAACAATTTAAAATACCAAATCAATACGGTTAGACAATATATTGCACGTTATTACAGTACTTCCGTTGCAATTGTGCTGGAGACGGTATTTGTCACCTATTGTTGTTCCAAATACTGCCAGGAAACCATATGTATTTGGCACAAACAAATACCGATCATGTTACTTTGGTGTGTACTTTAAATATATCGTTGACGCTAAAATATTAACGTTGTTGTGTGCGACTCCATACCGACTGCACTGCGAAATCATCGGAGCAGTCGCCATTTTAGATGAAATTCTATATTAATAACTAAGCTTATTATTATTTTTATTTTTTTTGCATGAAACAAATTTGTTGCAGGGCTGCACCGACTTCGGGGGTGTCGTTTGTTTGTAGCTTATTGAGAACACACCCGAGTTTGTCTAAATATCATGGCTGGCTATAGTCAGTCTGCACGCATCACTGGCTGCTGTTGCCCGAGCGCCGATAATATATCCCTGCACATTCTAAATATGATTTAGCATTGCCTCAATAGCTGTTAACATCAAAAACTGCAGTGCAATGTTCTGTGAAACGTACTTATCTATCTCACCCACTTGAGTCTCCCAGCACCACTTTGTCAAGGACGAGTTACACCGGCCCGGTTTTTGGGATGGAACCGCATAACAGTCTCGCGTTGTGATTGGTCCTTGTCTGGCGGTGGAAAATGACGTCACACGAGTGGGCAGGTATCTTACATTGTGATCGGTTAGAGGGAGAGAGATCTGTTTTCTATATTTCAATTCAAATATAATATGGTATTTTTGTACTTGCATAACAAACAATGGGTGGCTATTACTTTATATAAATTACTGTATCATGTTTTTTTCTTTCAAATCGCATACACAGTATCTATAATCGTTTTTGTGGTTACACTATTACAGTTTTGTTACAGGATACATCCGAAATGGCAAATGCAGACCAGCTCTAAGACTTTCCAAAAACTCAGACTGGAAACATTATTTCCCTGTTTGTGATAAAAGTATATTTATTTATGAGTATAGAGGTCACAAAAAACAAGAAATATCACACAAGATGTTGAGTAATTCAGTTTCGTTATTAAAAAAAAGAATCAATTTCCAAGTATTGGACTTTGACAAAACTTTGATAGCAAGATTTTTATTTTCTAAACTAGAATAAATAAATCACACACAGAAACAAAGAAAACTCAACTAATAATAATAATAATAATAATAATAATAATAATAATAATAATAATAATAATAACTACAGCTAAATAATGACTCTCCATCCTTTTACACACACACACACAAACACCCACAAACAAAGAAAACTCAACTAATAATAATAATAATAATAATAATAATAATAATAATAATAATAATAATAATAACTACAGCTAAATAATGACTCTCCATCCTTTTACATACACAAACACACACACACACAAACACACACAAACAAAGAAAACTCAACTAATAATAATAATAATAATAATAATAATAATAATAATAATAATAATAACTACAGCTAAATAATGACTGTATCAACTTGCGATCATAATCATTTTGAAACAATGCTGCCACGCCTGTTGCTCAATCTAACTCTGCTTTGGTTTCGCTATTTTATCATTATCATTTTTGTATTTATTTTTTGCTTCCTGGTCTTGAGAAATAATGTGATTTTTTTTTTTTTTTTACCTTTTACCTTTTACCTATCTGCTTTATAACAAAACAGGCCATTCACAATGTTTCAACAGGAGTCGCTAACTTAATAAAACCTCTCTAGATAACTGCTGAGATAAAGCTGTGTGAGAAGAGGACCACAAAGTCCCTCTTCCCTGTTCCTCTCCAAACACGTCAGGCCCACACCCAAGCATTACTCCTACAGGTTTTACGCATTTTCTGAAGCAATTACTTATCTCTCTGTTTTATTTTGCATGAACTGTGAATGCACACAGCTGTAATATACACTCCAGTCATGATTCATTCTTTATTTTATAACAGTGATTTGTCTTTGTAACAAATGATGCTGATCACATGTATAAGGCATGCATTCATGCACGCATGAACACGTCTCACAGTCCTGTGGAGAGAACATGAATGCATGTCTTATACATGTTATCAACATCATTGGTTACAAGGGAACATGGCATGAACAAGGGTAATTCAATCCATGAATTAACAGGGCTCAGCGGACGGAAGAAGGAAACCTTTTCTTTTATACCCTGGGTCTCTATAAAGAGCAATGCCAGTATGAGTCTCTATAAAGAGCCCTGTCAGTATGAGTCTCTATAAAGAGCCCTGCCAGTATGAGTCTCTATAAAGAGCCCTGCCAGTATGAGTCTCTATAAAGAGCAATGCCAGTATGAGTCTCTATAAATAGCCCTGGCAGTATAATAAGAATCAGTAACTCATCTACACAATGGAGCCTCATAATTATGCAGAGTCATGGCCGATAGTGACTTTGAACTGACTTCCTTGTGGAGCGCCGCAGAGTTCTTCTTAGAAAGCTTGTGGAGAGGCAGTTCAGGAACTGTGCCAGCTCTCTGTAGGACAGCCCAAAAGCCTCCCCCCCTGGGGGGGGCGGGGGGTCTCGGAGCACTGCGGATTGATCCTGCCTTGGAGGAGGAGGGCAAGAAGCCATCCCTGATCCCCCCGGGTCATGAACAGGTGCGGGGGTAGAAACTAAGGGCTAGATTTTCTTCTGCCCCTTAATAAGTCATGTTGAGAAATTTCAGCAGGTGCAGTTACAAGTGCGTTTCATTTTGTTTGTCTTTTAGGAATAGTTAAGTCATTCATTACCATAAAAGCACTGTGGAAAACTGGGCTGAAAAGTACTGTGGTGTCTGCCCAGTTTATTCTGACAAGAAAACAATACTGTTACAAAGCTAGTTACAGGAAATCAACTCATTGCTTCATATTCCTGTAATTCAGCTTGTGGGCTGTCTCTCGTTTGTTTTACAGCAACCATGCTTGTATTTCCTTGACATTTCATTACATAGGAAGAGAAGGAGAAAGAAAAGGCATGGTCCTTGTCTGACCTACACATTACAATTATGTATTGAAACCAGTGAAGTAGTCAAAGGCTCTTATGCAGTGTATTTACTGTCTAATCATGAAACAAACTCAATTCGTGATTTACAGAAGTGTGCAAAACAGAACTTGTACATTTATTCTCCATACAGGTTTACTTTGAGTAAACTGTCTTTTATGTCTTCCTAGTCCAGTGTGCTTGACCAGAGTAATGAATGGGCCCTGCAGTGGTTCTGTTAGCGAGTGAATGACCCAGTGACGGTACACTTCCCCCTCAGCTGCAGCCTGTAATACTCCTCCTCCACAGTGGTGTTGAAGGGCAGGATGATGTGAACCGAAGCTTTAGTCACGGGCCAACACTCTGCCCTTGATCCCTTGAAACATGGAGCTCGCTTGTTGCACAATTTAAACATGTCTACAAACCCACACACGCGTTGTAGAGTTGCAACGAGGCTTCAACATGAAACTGAATGAATTTAATCTTGTTACTTGGACAGAGACGTATGTAGGGAGTGAAGGGATGGATGGACAGACAGACAGACAGGCATACAGACAGACAGACAGACAGACGGACAGACGGAAGCACTCCACTCAGGGCAGTGTTGGCTGCATGCATGGGGCTTGTTGAGGATCACAGGTTTCATGCACACAGTGTGCCTACAAGTGCCTGTCTGTCTGTATCTACAAACAATGTACGTGTATATGTATCTATCCATCTATCTGTCCGTTTATAGACGTATTGCTTGGATTTGGAGTTTCGCTTTTAAATTCTGCTTTTCTGTGTTTGAACAAGAAATCCATTTCTACTGGAGCAACAGTGGCACCTGGTGACTGAGAGTTGTAATTACAGCTCAACAGGTAAGCTTCCTGTATGCTGACCACTATATCTTTACGGTTCATACGGCCTGACTGAAGAACAAGCTCTGTGGTCGAGACAAGTACGGGTCTTATGCTACTGTCAGTATTGTAGCGTGCACGGAGGAAGGCAGCAGCAGGGCTGGTAGGTGACGTAAGCACACGGAGACATGGGCCCGATATACGCTTCTTGCAAAAGAGCCGGCGCTGTGCTTTAGTGCGAGAGGTCCCGGGTTCGCGCCCGCCCTCGCCCTCTGTGATGCGCCTGCCTGCGTTCTCCGAGATCGCTACAGTATTATGAACTCATTATCAGTCGCTAGGGGGAGATTCATTACAAGTTCTGAATAATTAACAGCAGCATCAGCAATGAATGAATAACAGCGGCGACTAACTGAGGGGGTGGGTGCGATGTTTTTCAAAGCTGGGAGGCGCGTGGTCCTCAGTGGGTGGGGCACTGCGGGTTACCTGCCGGTGTCGGAGTGGGGGGGTCCGGGCTGGGCAGCAGGTGCAGACGCGTGGGGTCGGTGGGCGGAGCCGTAGTGAGGCAGCAGGGGCAGGATGACGTGCAGGCGAGGAGCTTGCTGCCTGTACGAGCAAACCAGACAGCCCTTGCTATGGTTTTAGCAAACTATGGGTAATGCAAAAAAAAATACTGTGGTAAAGTTAATGGTGTTTATGGTGGTGAAATTGCTGCAGCAATAAAACAACTGTTACTGCTTAGGAACTAAATAAGCAACGTATGAAAAAACTGCACACAGACAAACACTCTGCCTGGCCTATATGCATGCATATAGTTCTAGTGCATGTGTGCTTATGTAAGTTTCCATTTTCGTGCGTGTTCAGAATGGAGTGTGTGCTGATGCGGGACACAGAATGCTTTATTCTAGGTGTGAGTTCAGTACCGGGGTGCTGTCGGCTGCTCTAGCAATGGAAGTGATGGATTACTGCAGCTGGAATAATAAGGGATGCGCTTCACATGTCAGCCTATAGGTGGCAGTAATAAACAAGATGTGCAAAAAAAAAAAAAAAAAAAAAAAGTCGTGCACAGCAATACTTTATAGGCCTGTTAGATACACACCGACATTAAAAATTATTTTCTTTTTTTCCTTTAATAATAATTTATCAAATAATGTTAACGACTAATTTCTGATTTATCCCCGAAGCTAAGACGATGACTGATATAAGTAGATAGATAGACACTAACCTGGCTGCCCGGAGTATTTGCGTCGTATCTCACTACAGCAATGCTTTGATAAAGCTTTCTATCGCAAGTATATTAAATGCTACAAAATGGATCAGATCACAGCAAGACCCCTTTCACCATGAGTTCAGACGATAGCCTATTCCCAACACAGGAGCAGCAGAATCCTCAGGTGTAAAGGCTTGCTTCTTACAGATATGGGCAGTGTTATGCAGATAGTGACAGTCTGCTTTGATTTGTGATCAGAGGACCTCTGGTCTTCTCAAGCCCTGTTTAGCATTGATTAGAGTCGAGTTCAGAGGAAAACAAAGACATCAGTCATTTGAATTGTGTATTCAAACCCTTTCATGTGCTCCACACAGAGAGGAGGAGGAGACATTTCTAATGAAAAGATTTCATTTATTTAGAATTGTAGCTGAACATCCAATCGGCTGTCAATCTTTAAAAACTCATTGCTTTGCCAAACCTCTCTGTGCTTTACAATGCTTCCCTATGCTTTACCAGACCTCTCTGTGCTTTACAATGCTTCCCTATGCTTTACCAGACCTCTCTGTGCTTTACAATGCTTCCCTATGCTTTACCAGACCTCTCTCTGCTTTACAATGCTTACCCATGCTTTACCATGCTCTCTGTGCTTTACAATGCTTTACCAGACCTCTCTGTGCTTTACAATGCTTCCCTATGCTTTACCAGACCTCTCTGTGCTTTACAATGCTTCCTTATGCTTTACCAGACCTCTCTGTGCTTTACAATGCTTACCCATGCTTTACCATGCTCTCTGTGCTTTACAATGCTTACCTATGCTTTACCAGACCTCTCTGTGCTTTACAATGCTTCCCTATGCTTTACCACACCTCTCTGTGCTTTACAATGCTTCCCTATGCTTTACCAGACCTCTCTGTGCTTTACAATGCTTCCCTATGCTTTACCATTCCTCTCTGTGCTTTACAATGCTTCCCTATGCTTTACCATTCCTCTCTGTGCTTTACAATGCGTCCCTATGCTTTACCAGACCTCTCTGTGCTTTACAATGCTTCCCTATGCTTTACCAGACCTCTCTGTGCTTTACAATGCTTCCCCATGCTTTACCAGACCTCTCTGTGCTTTACAATGCTTACCCATGCTTTACCATGCTCTCACTATACTTACCCTTGCTCTGCTACACTATGGGAAGCCTTTAGGAGGGCTACACCATGTTTTGCACAGCTAACCGACGGTATGCATTAGTGCAGAGGTCGAAAAAGGAAACAGACACCTTGTACTTACTTATACTGCCCTGTGCATAAAAACATATTTTAATTGAAATATGATATGAAGATAATACAGATCATATGGTTTTTAAATCTCCATCTCTAACCCCACCCCCTAGAAGATTGGCAGGTCTGATTATTCTTGTTAACTTCTGTGTGAAATGTTGCTATGGGGTGTCACGGTGTGTATGAGCACAGTGCTGGCAGGGTGCTGCTGGGTGGATGGGCACCCTGGTAATTCCCTGTGCGGTGTAGGGTGTGCTGTGCTGAGCAGTGCAGTGAGGGGAGTGAGGGACGCCCGGCTGAGCTATGCTGTGCTGTGCTGAGCAGTGCAGTGAGGGGAGTGAGGGACGCCCTGCTGAGCTATGCTGTGCTGTGCTGAGCAGTGCAGTGAGGGGAGTGAGGGACGCCCTGCTGAGCTATGCTGTGCTGTGCTGAGCAGTGCAGTGAGGGGAGTGAGGGACGCCCTGCTGAGCTATGCTGTGCTGTGCTGAGCAGTGCAGTGAGGGGAGTGAGGGACTCCCTGCTGAGCTATGCTGTGCTGTGCTGAGCAGTGCAGTGAGGGGAGTGAGGGACGCCCTGCTGAGCTATGCTGTGCTGTGCTGAGCAGTGCAGTGAGGGGAGTGAGGGACGCCCGGCTGAGCTATGCTGTGGCTGCATCCTTCCTTAATCAAATATTTATTCCCTGACCTTTCCCCCCAGTCCAGCTACCTGCTGACTGCGGAAGATTATCTTGCACTCCAGCTCACATTTCCAACGCGTTTTAATACCACAATTAACCCTTTACTGGCAGAGTGCTGGAACAGAGACAGCGAATCACACTCTATAGGCTGAACCAGCACTACTGGAACGTGTACGTGCACCATTTATTTAGCATAATGTAATCCGATTCTAATATGCATGTTCCTAATGCGTATTAATGCTAAACAGGCATGTACGTGCGCCAGCAATTCTGGTTCCATTTTAAATGCAGCCGAGAACCAGGAAAAGTGAAAGTGAAATAAATAAAAAACAACAACCCGGGACCCTTCTGTGCTGCTCGTATCAGCGCGTCTGTCTGCCCGTTAAACTCTTCATTGTATTCATGTGCACGCACCGTTTCATTTGCAGGGGGTGTTGCAAACCCTGTTAATCTCCCTCGCTGTTTTTTTACGTTCACCCACAACACAGCCGAGAGATAAGCAAATAACGAAGTCTGGTGCTTCAGGAACTCCCCCAGTTTTTTTTTTTTTATTTTTGCTGTCATGCAACATTCTGAATTGCTGGTGTGTGTTTTGGTTTTACTTTGTCCCATATGGTGCTGGCACTAATATTAATACACTTTGTCGGAACTTGGTTGCATATGCCTACAACTAAAACAAACAAACACACTCACAAAGAACAAACCACAGCTCCTGTGATTCACTGCAGCAAGAGCAACTCTGGATCATTGTAAACACCGTGAAACTGTTTCCATTCTGGAGGTCTGTTCAGCATACACTGCGCTGGCAATATTAACTCACAAGCCCGGAGTACTGCACCGCCAGACTGTTCGATATTTGTATTTGATTAATTATGCTCTAACCGCCTCTGCAGGCAAAGTAAAGGCTATTATTATGCAAAACTATTCAAAGCTATAATCTGCATTTTGCATTTTAATCCTTTTGAAGTTCAGTTTTCATGAAGGCATCCAGCTCGGTCACCTCTCACAGGTGTCTCTCTCAATAACGTATGAATGCACTTTTCCATTTATACGCAGCACGCAGGGAAAAAGAGAGAGGGTCTCGATTTTAAAAACGGCTTTTTATTTGAAGTCTCAGACTTCGTAAAGGACACGCCTGGTTTGAATCGGAATCTGATACACCAAACAAAGGAAAGAAAAGCCATGGACTTGTACACACCAGGCGGAGCTGACAGAGCACTTCAGAGCACAGGGAGGAGTGGGGCCAGTGTGGTTTGGTTGCTTCGGTGCTTTGATGTGTAAACTGTCGTCTGTCATTGTTCAGCAATAGATTTCTCCAAGAGATCCCGAATGCATTCTGATTCAAAGGGAAACAGCACTCTGCAGCAAACCAGCTCGAAGAAGGACGAAAAAACAAACAAAAAAAAAACTGCTGAATGCACAACCCGACCAGGACCTGAAATAAATCAAACCTGTTTTTTTTTTTTTTTTTTTTTCTAAGCATATACACAATTTTAGGCATTACTGATTTGGATTACATGAGCGCTCTTCAAAAAACAATTTGTTCCCAGTTAAAATTAATCATGTTAATTTAAACAGGCTAGTCGTCATATTTTTTAAATAGATTTGTCCATGTATTAAAAAAAAAAAAAAAAGCGAATTGGAGGAGAATGTTTCTCTGCATTGAACAGGTACCAGACGCAGGATCTTGCTGTTAATGAGTAATTCAGACTGTCCTGTGATGCTTCGACTGGCCTCGCTGTTGCCTGCAGGCATTGTTTCTGCACGAATCTAATGAGATTTGTCACACAAAGGCGAAAGCTAACGGCTGATGTTACCACAAATAGTGAAGGGGATCTCTCCTCCAGCTGCTTTCGTTTGCTCCCACAGTAGATGCGTCATGTGCTTTAAGAGTGATTGCGTTCTGGATTAAAATGCAGTGCTGTTTGTTCTCCTATCAATAAATCAACCAATCTTTATTTATTATATAGAGCCTTTTGCTATGAATCGCCTCAAACCGCTTTACAGGTAGAAAACAAACAAACAAAAAATTATTTACATGATAAATAGCAATGCCTTCAGCAGCAACATCCAGAGGCTAATCAAAAGAAAAATCGAGGCAGCCTTTCTCTCTCTCTCTCTCTCTCTCTCTCTCTCTCTCTCTCTCTCTCTCTCTCTCTCTCTCTCTCTCTCTCTCTCTCTCTTACTCTTCTTGTTAAACTCCAGTTCCAAAAAAAATGGATTGCAGTGATTGATCGCTTAGCCTGCGCTGTGGTATAAGATAGGGCAAAACTGTACGGAATGTAGGTCACTCCCAATCTCCAGCCATCCCCCTTTATTTGCCCAATGCATTTAATGAGTGCATGCTCACGACCATCTGCTTTATGCCCTACATACAAGCCGAGGTGGCAAGCTGGGTCCTGTGCAGTTCGGATCACTAATCGCTGCAGTTTATTACATTAAGACTGTTTCAATGCATCTTTGCAGGGAGAGCCCCTGTACACATGCATGTGTTTCAGAGCTACAGAATTCTGTTGCAGTACTCTGCTGTTATGCACATCATGTTTATTGCTGTCTGCTCTTTGCTCCTAAACTAAAACGGTGACAATCTTTTGCTTATTTAAAGTTACAAATATATAGTGACAGGGCATGCATTAAAAAAAGGGTAAACACCCTTAACAACTCTGAACTGGCAGCCAGGTCTGTATTACAATTTCACCCCAGCAGTCAGAACAGACGACGGATCCCTCCTCCAGCTGAGAGAAAAAAGAAAACTCTGCAACCTGTCCAATCTCCAGACAGCAACCGGAAATAAACCTAGACCGCTCTGTCACCCTCGCCATCCCTCCCTACCCCAACCCTCAAACCTCACTCAAAGCCCTTCCCTCTGAGCTCGGAGCCAAGCCATGGCAGGCAATTGCTCTTGTACATATAGTGTACAGTTTCCAACTGACCCTGTGTGATATTTTATCTAATATTTTCACCAGATGTATAGACAGATGGACAGAAAAATATTAAACCTGTCAATTCTGATTTAGAAGCATGGCACTCTGCAGGCATGTGGAATGCACAGTTGCTGTCACTGTGTTAAAATGACCTCAAACCTCTGACACCAGTGGAGGTGTAGCCTATTATTTGTATTGCCCACAGCTGGCAACAGGGATATGCAGCGTGTGTGTATCACGCATTAGAAAACAGGCGTCAGGAATTCCATCTGAACAACACTAATCAGCTCTGTCAGTGAGAAGCAGGCCTGCTTGTGCGCACAGCCGGTGTCCCCGGTGTTTTTAATTGTTTTCTCAGCAGCTGCATGCTTGCCTCGGTATCATTAGCCGTTCCAGTGCTGTGTATTTGTCGTTATTTTCACGCAGACGCGTTAAACAGCATGGGTTCTATTCTGCAGTGTAGCGAGTAGCCAAAACAGAACGCGTCACACTGATCACGTGTCTAGTGCTTGCCGATAGCTTTATTCTTTCAACCTAACATGGCCCACTATGAAACTCCCACCTCTATATAAAAAAGGGGCAAACTGGCATTATTACACTAGACCCCCCCCCCCTTCTAAAAGCACACAGCACAGAAAGACTGCTGTTTTGAGTGAAGGTGTCGGGCTTCATGCCAAATGCCGCGCAACCGTTCACCCGCATAGGTTTACAGTCATTGGTTATGGCTGATGTAAATCATTGAATAAAAACAACCCCGCCCTAGTTCGATTTGATTGGCTTGGTTAGGCTGGGGGTTGTGAAACTAAATCTGTGTGTCAGCCATTTTGGCTCAAATTTCTTAGGGTTCCCTATGGAAGAGTTGCTCCTGGTTAGAGCCAAAATGGCGTCAGTTTCTTACTCTGCACCTCGTTGGAAACGTTGGCCTGTCACTCAGTCCCCGCTGGCCGTGTTTGGAACACGCCTATTGGCTTTCTGTTTCGCGTCTCTAAAACAATTGGTTCAAACGCTCGCCGGAGAGGCGGTACCGTTGAGGCTTCGGCTGCGCGTGTGCCCTGCTCTGTAACGTAGCAGCAGCAGTCTCGAGCGGGGCTGCGAAGAGGTCGGGTAGTGAGTGAGAGAGTGAGAGAGTGAGAGAGTGAGAGAGGGTGTTTGTTTTTTTTGACAGGTGAATTATCGCCGGGCTGGTGGTATTTATTTATTTATTTATTTATTTTTAATTTTTTTTTGGAAAGCAAAACAAACAAAAACAAAACTGCATCAGATGGAAAAAAATAAGTTGACTCCAACACACAGTTTGTTTTGCTATTTTCTTCGCTCCCCGGGAAAGGAAATGAAAACATGTTTTGGATTCCCAGTGCGATGGGAACGGGGGTTGCGGAAATTGCTGTGTTTTTAGAGAAAACTGCCTGAGTTTATATTATTATTATTAAACGACAGTCTCTACAACAACACAGGAGCTCGCCGGCTTTTTTTTTTTTTTGCTAGTGGATCTACTGCTGGTTTACTTGTGGGCCTTTCCGCTGTCATCTTTATCAGTTTTTTTTTTGAGCGAAAAAAAAACATCACAACACCCCCCCCCAAAAAAAACATTGACTCCTGTCGTGGAGTGGAGTGGAGCTGAGCTGTTCATGGAGAGACGGTAGTGTTGGGAGAGGAAGAAGCAGTGAATTTAAACCTGATATGCAGCGATTCCATTGACGAATGCGCCGCTTTCCGTGTGAAATATACTATTACACACCTATTAGTTTTATTTGTATTTGCTGAGGAGGTTGTGGTGGGACAGATCCGAAGTGAAGTTTAAATGTGGAGAGGGTATGACAGATCCCAAAATGCGGGAGCTTTAGTAGGGTTGTTGATCAAACGCTTCTTGTGTGGGGGGAGAGGGTCATTTCTGTGTCGTCAAAATTATTGGTTCGCTTTTTTATTTTGACGAAAGTACATTTTAATCGTGTATCTGTAGCCCCCCCCCCCCAAATAAATAAATAAATAAAAATAGAAAGCAAAAAAATAAAATCAAGTAGGTCAGGTGTCTTCTTAGTTAAAGATGAAATGCTACTACTAAGTACTGAGTGCTGTTTTAAATGTGTCGTGTTAATAGGACAGGTTTCATGGTTTAATTTTTTTTTTTTTTTTTTTCTTTTTGTAATTCTCTGCTGTCCGATGTGTGGTAGCCAGATGGCCGTTTGACAACCCCACTCTCCCACCCTTTCGTTTTTGGGTTCTTCGTTCAATACAATCAGAAAGGGTGCATTCTTGTTGTGTGTGTGTGTCTGTGAATGTCACTTTGCGGATCAAATATGATGGCTGCATACAACGGCGGCGCCTCGGCGGTGGCCACGCATCACCCGCACCATCACCACCTTCCACACCTCCCTCCACCCCACCTCCACCATCACCACCCCGGTCAGCACCACCTGCACCCCGGCTCGGCCGCCGCTGTCCACCCGGTGCAGCAACACGCTTCTACTGCGGCTGCAGCAGCGGCCGCCGCAGCTGCTGCAGCTGTCATGCTAAATCCAGGCCAACAGCAACCGTACTTCCCATCGCCGGCCCCGGGTCAGGCTCCCGGTCCCGCAGCGGCAGTCGCCCCGGCTCAGCTGCAGGCTGCAGCGGCCGCCGCTGTGAAGGTGCACCACCATCACCCACACGCACACCACCTCCAGCAGCAACACCTGGACATCGAGCCCGACAGACCCATCGGATACGGAGCCTTCGGAGTGGTCTGGTAGGTAGAAATCAAGGCGCCGTGTAGTTGGGTAGATTGCTGTTTTACTCGCTGTGGTTGTTTCTGTTTTGTAAATGCGAAGCTGCTCAGTTGTTTGAGTGACACTTGTTGTAGTACAGCAGTGAAGTGCAGAAAATACAGCAAAACTGCTACTGGCTAATAAAGCTGTCCATTTATTATTATTATTATTATTATTATTATTATTATTATTATTATTATTATTATTATTATTACAGTATTGTAGTGCATTGGAATTTTGAGAGGTCATGATAAATGGACTTGATAAGACCAATCTGTTGTCTAATTTTTTTTTTCAATTAATTGACAATAATAATAATAATAATAATAATAATAATAATAATAATGCTGGAATGCCTTCAAATGACTTCTTTTCTCATTAATGACTTGGGCAGAGAATAAATTGGCCCAGCACCTGGGCTTCACAGTGTTAAGTTGTCCTGTACTGTTTCTTTTTTTCCTGAGCAAGACTGTTTATTTTTTGTTTTGTTTTGTTTATTCAGGGACTCTCTCTCTCCCTCCCCCCTTTTATAATTTGCAAACCCGTGCTTTTCCTTTATTTATTTCATATTTTTTTAAGCAGCTTTAGCTGTTGCTGCATTATGATGTCAGTTTGGCAGCGCTAGCAAGGCAGTTATTTATAGGTAGGTAGGAAGGGAGCAGAGCGGAGAGGAGAGTCGCTCTGGAGAAAGCTTTGGCAGGGGCCCTGCTGCACACATTTGAGAAGCTGCAGCTTTCACAAAAAAAAAAAAACTCTTACCAACGCTTATACCTGAACTACAAAGAGACCGAGTTCAAATGAACTGTACTCTTTCCATCAAGGTTGATATGATGCTGCAGCTGAGTTTCTTTAAAATCCTTTGTTTTGGTTTGAATGGGGTTGGGTTTCATGATGCCACGCTGGTTTTGAAAGTTAAGGAATATTTTACCCCAGTCTAGTTTAAACCCACCTGAACAAAAAAGAAAGAAAGAAAAAGAGAAAGCGTCCACACTTATTAGGCAGAACAGCAGTTCTGTTTGAAAGGTGTTGTGTTAAGCAGTTAAGGACCTGGTTGGATACAAGCGCCTTGGATTTGAATGTACTGACATGGAGATACAGTATTGAGTGTGCCTGTTGAAAGCTGGTGCAATAATGTGGGCCATTAGTTATCAGGACTGTCAGTGGAGGAGACCTCATTATCAGTGTCAAGCAGGAGTGCTGTGCTGTGTTCTTAGCCAGACCTTTCTTCAAATCACTTCCTGTTGCTCATTGTTTAGGAGATCTGTTTTTAGTCATAACTGTTGTGTAGGTTTTGTGCTATTTATAGACCCTTTATAAGTGGAGACCTAGATAGACATTGTTTCCTTTTCTTTCTGAGGCAGCAAGTCATCTTTTCAACCTGATTTAATTCACCATCCAAGCCCCCTCCAAATTTGGTTTCCAGAACATACAGATCTCTAAAGGGCGTTGTGTTAAAGTTAAAAAACATAAACTTGTAGGTTGCTTTTCTCCTGTTCACTTGAGCAGACTGGGTTAAACTGCAGTGTAAAGCTGTGAAATGCTTCCAACATTTCTTTTAAATATTTTAGCTCTGTGCAGTGTTACTAGAAAACCGTCAAGCATAAAGGCCTCTGGTTTTATTCATACCAGGACAAATAATTGACTCAAAGTCAGTGCTACTACTGACCTTGGAAAGATGTGTGTTTTTATGTGTAACAGCTGGTGTAAGTTATGAGAGAGCTGTAAAACATAAGCCTGTGTACTGGCATTTATATCTAATTTAGTTTGAAGCAGTGCTTCCAAAGTTTTTAGTAAGAAGTTGTGAGTTGAACTGGGACATCTTCCATAGAAATGACTTTGAAATGGGCACAGAACATCTTCTGGCAACTCATGACAGTGCAGCAGTAACTTCTAAGTGTGTGTTACTCATTACTGCGTCGTGTCACCGTAGATCAGTCTGTTTTTTAATTGCAGCCAGGGTGGCTGTAAACATGGAGCCATGTGTTTCCTGAGTATTTTTTGTCGCAGAATGATTGCAGTAGCACTTCAGAAATGAACATTTGAACCCCTTCGTCTCTGTTGCCTGAAGACTGTCCCTCTGCATTACAAATTCCTACTGTACAGCAGGGATGAAAAGAAGACTCCTGTTGCTTAGCAGTGTCACCCATTCCAGGTTTTACTACGAGCTTGATTAACCCTAGTATAGAGGTTACAGCTCAGGTGTGTCTGATTAAACTCCTAGGAAAACCAGGAATGGATGAAAGTGCTATGCAATGGGAGTTGTATTTCCATTCCTGTAACTGACATGCTAGGATTAATTGGTACAAAAGGCAGGTAGATGCATGGGGTTTGTTGTCTGAGGCTATTGAATTGTTGCTGCTAAACAGCTGGTCTGGAAGGACAGCATTGTGAAATGTCTGGAGGCTAATTGGTTAAAGCTGTCTGGAAGTAATGACTGTGATAAATTACAAAAATGTATAAACAATTTTAGCTTTGACGGTTAAAGTATTGCTGGAAAACATTTTTATAGTGGATATGGAAGTAAGGGTACATTTGAACCTGCTGTTGTCCAGGCAGTTCAGTTTAATTAAATGTATGCATTTTATACTGTAATAGATCTGTGCATAACCAAGGAATAAAGATAAGATGATTGCAGATTTAATATATTCCCCCATTTAGTTACAGTTTGTTTTCAATGCAGAAGGAAATAAGCAATCCAATGGGGTTGATTTTCACAGGTTTCAGCACAGGATGGAAAAAACAACTTTCCTGGAAATAAATTTCTGAATGGAGGGCATTTTAGAGTTGCCAGATAGGACGGTTTGATAAATGAGGAACTGTAAACAAGTCCTTGACAACTATTGGTGACAGAAATGTTGTGGAAGGGACAACGATGAAAGTGGAGCATTGATAGAGGGAGAGCGGGTAACAAGATCTGCAACCGGGGGGAAAAAGGTTTTCTTTCGAATTTACAAACTTGAATATCAGTGTCCCATGTTGTATCTATCAGGTCCGGTAAAAGAAAAAAAAAATAATAATAATTAGTAATCAAATACAACTTTACCATAATATGTGCGTCTTTCTTATAGGGGGAAAAATAAAATAAAAAAACAGAGCTACCGTACAAGGAGATTTCATCATCTGTAAAACTGAACGATCTGTGTTGTTTGTGTGATTTTAATGCAGTGGAATCCCTGTTTGCAATGCAGGACTTGCATCTACACGTGATCCTGTACTTCTCATGAGCTGAGATGGAAACAGACAAGGTTAAAGGTGGAAACAGTCTGGGAGATCAGCTGTTGGTGACATTTCTCAGCATCTTCAGAAACAGATGTTCTAGTAAGGCAAAGAAAGCACTGAAGCCAGACTGCGGGACTTGCATGGCACTGGTAGAGTCACTGGAGACTATTGCAGAGTAGTGTTTTTAGCAGATAACATGTACTGCGAGACTTAGTATAGAAATTAAAATAAAGCAGTTATAATAGGTGGCTCTATTACCATAGGTCAAAACTCATTTAGCATGCATTTTAGTACAGGAGAGCAGATTAAGATGCACATTTAGATTGGATTGTGACTAATCTACTGCATGACAGGTATTCAGGGCTTTACCGCTGCCCCACTGATTTTAGAGAGAGCTTTTATGTATATTTCACACTTATTTATTTATTTATTTTTGTATGATGCTTAACTCCCTGGTTTGCCTTTCAGGAAGTTTAGGCTCTTTCTTTACTGTAGGAGCAGAGTAGCCAGTTCTTGTGATGATTCATTCCACACTGTCTTGTCAGTCAGCACATTGGCAGTGCCAGTTCATTTGCCCTTTGCTAATTACAGGATCAGCAGCACTGATGAATGGGCTGCTGCACTGCCTACAAAGGCATTAGTTTAGACAAGAAACATCAAAGATTTATTTTTATTTTTTCCTGATCAAGCAAACGTGAACCAAACAAGATCTCACTACATGGTAATTTAGCATCCCCAGCACTGTGGCAACCGCTGTTTGAGCTGCTTCACACTAATAAAGAAAATGTTCTGCTGTAAATCAGACTCTGGTTATTTTCCTCAATGCTCTTGTTATTTAGAAGATGGCTTTCGGTAGGTGGACATATATAAAATATCAGAGAGTTTAAAGGTTTTTTTTTTTTTTTTTTGCAGGTTATGAAAAATTAGGCTTTACATATTAAAAGGAAAATGCATTTATTTAATAGATGCTTTCTAGTCTAGATTAAACAAAAAGCGTGATGCTCTACAAGGGAAAACTACTGGACTACTTAATGTTTGGCACCAGACTGGCCTTACAGCAAATACTGTATAGTCATTGGAATCCGCTGTGTACCGCAACATAGTAACCCAGAATCATTTTCTACGTCATGTATAATCAAGCTCCTTGAGACTGCAATGCATCTAAAACAAGCTTTCCCTAGGATTTCTAAGATAAATCATCTCATCTTTTTCCTTATTTTATATTTTTTCTGTTCACATCATCAGGGCCACTGCAACATTAATGCTCAAGTCCAGCGATTTGTCTGGCTTTTATCTCTGTTTTTAGAACATTACTGATAATAGTACAAATGCTGAAGGGCTTTTAGAACCTCCTGCATAAAAGGCTGGTTAGAGAGGGTCAAAATCAGCTCTTACGAGGTCTGTGTTTAGCAGCTAGCTGCACACGAATCGGCTAGAGGAGGCAGCTAGCTTACCCTTGATGTTGAAGGATGTACAAGGTGCTGTGGCTGTGATGGAAACAAAAAAAGAAAAAAGCTGCATGTGGAACAGACAGATACGGATAGTTTGCATATTGTTTGAGTAGCCCTTAAACTGCTGATGTGTTTTTTTTTTTTACTTTCTCGTTTACAGACACGTACACACACAACCAAGATAATGCAAGAGTATTATTTAGAAAGTACATTCAATGACAAACCTTTCAAGGCATTGAGAAAGACTTTTAGCTGAAAACGTTGGTCACTGAATTTACTGTTTCTTTTACTTTCTTATTTTCCCACAATTGAGTGTTTTAACTTTTTGAATGACAGATCCCTATGTTAGCTGTATAATTAAAAGCACCTTGAGGAAAACGGGACTGAACTAATTTCAACATCAAATATTTATTTCCTGCATAACGCTCTGTCATAAGATCTTCATGCAGATCACAGGCAGACAGGGATTATCTAATGCATTATCTGCCTGTACGCTGTATTTTTGTTCCTACAGGAATAGTTGTATGGTGAATCTGATTAATTCCAGCAACCAATCCTCCTCACGTGGTGTACTTTCTCATTTTGACTTTCATAGCTGTTTCATAACGCAATTAACTGTGCAGTCACATTTGCACAACATGTGTTCGATGTCTGAGGAAGATCTCAGGGTCACAGATAGTCAAGCTTTTGACTGCCATGGTGCGAGTGAGAAACTTCTGGTTAAAAGTCCCATCGTGAAAAACAGCAAGGTGCCTAATCTCCATATTTACAGTGATCCAAGTCAGTCCAGGCTGCTAATTTGGAAGGATGCCTGAAGCCCATTGCATTGTGGAAGCTGTAGTTTCCTGAGACAGACTTGCAGAGCAAAGTATGTGTAAAAAAACAAAACAAAACTACAGACCTGATGTTAAAACTGGTCTGCTTAATGATGGACCTGAATGACATTGACTCAGGAACGCAATACAAAAACAACCAGAGATTAAGACTTTTAGTTTATATTTTAGGAATTTAATGAGTCTAAGTAATAAGCGTAGATGTTCTAAACGTTTGAAGACGCCAGTGTTTGTGATGTTTTGGTACTGTAGTGTGTAAACATGCAAATACGATACTGATCGTCCTCCCAAAGCGCAGTGGAAAGTCTCTCTCTCTCTCTCTCTCTCTCTCTCTCTCTCTCTCTCTCTCTCTCTCTCTCTCTCTCTCTCTCTCTCTCTCTCTCTCTCTCTCTCTCTCTCTCTCTCTCTCTCTCTCTCTCTCTCTCTCTCTCTCTCTCTCTCTCTCTCTCTCTCTCTCTCTCTCTCTCTCTCTCAAACCCACACTGCCTGGCGTTTGAAAGCCCATGGGGTCACCTGAGTTTTTTGGAGTTGATATTTTCTCCTGGGGTATTCTGCTACTCATTAGCCTTTTGAAAGCCGCTTTCTATAAATGAGAATGTACTCAATTGAAAATCTTTAAATATCGGCTACATAAATAGATTAGGGTGTATGTGATGGAGGCTGCTGCCGAACCTCCCAGCCACACCTCATGACGTTGACCTACATATTGTACTGGGGCTAAATCCCCTGACTAGAACCTGGCAGGGGGATTTGTTCATGAAGAAACACTGCTGCGGGACTCTTTATATGCACTCTGTTCCAAGGATGGAAATAAGACTCCTATTGCATAGCAGTTTCACCCGTTACAGGTTTTAATATGTGCTTGATTAGCTCCACTGTGCAGGTAACGATCTTGTGTTGTGTCTTAACCCATAGTAAAACCAGGAATGGATCAAACTGCTATACAATGGGAGTCTTCTTTCCATCCCTGCCTGGCATGCATGTTGCAGTAGCTTTAAATACAGTCTTAGTGCAGATTGCAAGAAAGCAATGTCCATTTAAAAAAAAAAAAGCTCTAATTAATGTTTCTTTTATTGTTTAATAAATATCCTTGCCTTTCTGACGGTTATGTATGTTTGTGAAATGTTTTGACAGGAGTGCAGTATAAAGGGCTATTGAGTTGTCAGAGACAGCTGTACAGAGTGCAGAAACAGCTCACCTATTTAAAAATCTGAAGGCTTGTTGCATGCTTCTAATTGCCTGTACATTGTTTGGAGGCCGGATTGGAAGTTGGTGCCTAAAATAATTTAACATCTGCTATAATTAATTAATTTAATCCACACAGTTGTCTAACGATTTAGCAAGGTAAATTAAATCTGTACTTTCGTGTCTCTTAATAAAGGGCTTCAGAGGAACGATGGACTCATTAGGGTAAAAAAAATGAAATAAATAAAGCCGGGTCACATATACATTCAGACAAGAAGGTGCTGTACTGAATAAACCTCAGCTTTCGCTGAATGTCTGTACAGTCTGTGCAGTGTCTCCAACCTACATGCATTCAGCCATCATGCTTGCATTTGCATCTGTAATGTAAACTTGTATGAATTTCTGTGTGCTTGGGCTTTGGGAACTTGAAAAACACTTTAAACTGTATGCCGCTTGTGTGCATTCGCCTCTTAACCGGAATTGCTCTCAGAATCAGCTAGGCCATATATGCCTAATTTAAAAAAAAAAAATAAAAATCTGTATTCGTTATCTGTACCAAAGTGCAAAACTCACCTCCACTATGAAAGCACTTCAGACCTCTTTACTGTGTATGGTTAAAGAACCATACATAAAACAAGGCTTAATGTGTGAGTGTAGAAACGTTCAGTCTACGGTTAAATGACTTTCCTGTTGAATTGCTGCCATGCAGCACTAAAGGTAAAGGAAATGCCTTAAAGTGACCACGGGTATGACACTGGCACTGTGACATTAGCCTCTATCAGCTTCCTAGTAAGCAAGATCCACTCCTAGCTGTAGACTTGACTTGAAAAACTGTAGTATGAAGCAGCAAAAACCCTGCAGACAGGGCAGCAGTCAGTGTAGCTCATTGAAATGCTGGTTACGCGTGTGTGTGTGTGTCTATATATATATATATATATATATATATATATATATATATATATATATATATATAATATATAAAATTTTATTTTATTTATTTATTTTTTTAAATTATTAAAACCATAGGCTTTCAGACTGGTCTGAAGTACAGGAGTTCTAACATTCAACTCTCCCGTTACTGGCCACTGTTGAAAAGGCTCTTGTGTGTCTTAAGCATATGTCCTAGCAGAAAATCCGTTTCCATAGTTCTTAATAGTGTTAGGCTGCCATATGGTTGCCTTCTTGATCCGGTTTACCTCCAGTGCTGACAAGGATTTTTCTTCTAATGGCACACACACACCCACCCACCCACACATTAAAATACACTCACTCACACACGTACACTCACACAAACCTTAACAATGCCATACAGTATACAGCCTACAATATACGCTCCTTGCAAAGGGAGGCTCGGGGTGAAAGATAGCAGTAGGTTTTCGGATGCAGCCTGAGGGTTCAGTGCATTACATTGAAGCAGTTTTAGCTTTGCAGCAGGGTCTGAGCTGTAGTGTAAGCGAGCCTGAGACAGAACCCTGAGCCTTCAGCGCAGCAGCAGTGTCAGAGTTCATAATGCACCTTAGTCCCTGATGGACAGGAGAGCCCTCTACGGTTTCTGAAAAGCCAGGTTAACTGCTTCATTGCTGTTGCTACTGTAGTTCATCGACTCTTAATCCACAAGCCCGGAGAGGGACGCAGTTAAAGGGTGGAACTAATCCATTTAATGATTAGTTTCAGACAGTTATCCATCTATAGCTTCAAAAAGAAAAGTAGATTCATTCATAGATAAGTCAAGCAGACCAACGTTTCTTAAATGTTAATTAACTCATAGAACTTTCGTTATCCCCAAGGTTCTGTATGCTATCAGTAACAACTCTCTTCATTGCCCCCTCCCCAAGTTTTGTCCGGATCCCGAGTAATAGCCCCTGTGAGTGGATGGGGGTATTTTGAATGTGACTTCCATTTCCCGTGTTTGCTCCTGAAGGATTTTGTATTTCTGCATGCAGAGTAGCAGAAGAAATAATGACTATGAAGTGTCTCGAAGGACGTCTTCTCTGATGTACTGTAACACGGCTCTGGAAGTCCTTCGATGAGCAAATTCTTAATTTCACTGTAAACACTTCAAACTCTACAGACCTGTCACAGGCTCCCTACATAAATAGACTTTATGAATTAATCTCTCGGAAGATTACAGCAAGAATATTTCATTGCTTTTGTTTGTCGGAGGCAATTTGTCTGTTAGTTTGTGTGGGGGAAACATTAACTGCGGTTTGTGTTCAGTTTTACAGTACTGTGCGGTGTGTAGTTCAGCTTTTTAAAATATTTAATATTCTGTGATTTCCTTCTTCATCTCAGTGTTCATGAATCTGGGCAAAAATACAATAAAGTAATGCTGGGTGTACTGTATAGTAATCAGGTGTTATAAAGGAAAGAGGCTGAGGCTGAGGCTGAAAGCCGGCAGCTCCTGGCTCTGATGTAATTCACAGCATTATGCAGGCCTTGCCCAGGCTCTCCATCTCCTTTGTAGTCAGTTGCGGAGCTGCCTTTGATGTCTGTATTGTCGGTCGTCTTTTTGTGCTTTACAGTGAGACCCTTCAAATTGAGCTCTAGGGGCTTTGCTTTTCAGACAGATGAACCTTACCATTGTTGTATCTTCATAGGCTGCACGGGAATGGAAATAAGACTCCCGTTGCATAGCAGTGTCACCTATTCCAGGTTTTACTACAAGCTTGAGTAGCCACAGTGTATAGGTAACAAGCTCAGGTGTCTCTTTTTCAGCTCATAGTAAAACTAGGAATAGGTCAAACAGATATGCAATGGGAGTCTTATTTCCATCCCTGTTGTATCACCCTTGGATTAACATGTTACTTTTTTCTTTCTTTTTTTTTCAGAATTGAAGTACATTTGTTAGCAGTTATTTGTACAGAATCATTTTATTTTGTTACAGTCTCTAGCTGTCAGTCAGTTTGTGGTCTACTCTGCAGCCCTTTGCCATGTCCAGGTTGTAGGGTATTCACAGTGACATGGTTCAGCTAAGTAATTTCTTTAATGCTTTAAGTAGATGTACAGCAGTGTGTCACAGGTTGTATTTAAATTAAACTCCACGCATTAATAATAATACAAAAATGATTGGCTTTGAATTGTAACATGCTTTTCAAATTTCTGAAATTCCTAATTAATTTGAAGCGATTAAGTCAATTAATCTAAATCATGCAAAAGGCTGTATAATAATTTGCTAATCCTTCTTCAGATCACAGAGGGGCTCTCTGTCTCATACAGTACTGAAGATCAGTCCGTGTCTAAGAACGAAACACGATTGTTGTTCTACACTAAATAATAACATGTTGTTTTGGGGGGGAGAAGCATGAGCCAGTCATCGTAATGACTTCAGAGTCTCTTGGTAAAGAGTGATATTTACAGCATGGCAGAGGGTAGCATTGTAGTCACGTTTCCTGCCTTGCAGCTATGTGGTCAAGATCATATGGAAAAATAAATTAGCTAAAATATATAATAACCATTTCAAGTGTTGCATGCTCCTACATGCCCCAGAGCCCCTTTCCCCTAGTCTAACAGAATTTAACAGGGCTGAAAAGCAGTGCTAGCTGATAACCTGAAATACACAGAAATCTCAAAGGGTGAGGACAGTGAGCCTTCTTCAACAGTAGGCTTTGTGCTTATACTGGAAGGCAGACAGATACAAACGGCAAAATATCTGTCCTCTTTTCTATTTTTTAATCCTAATATTTCCAATATGCATAATAGTGCATGAATGCAAAAACGAATGACATTGCATTTTATCTAACTGTTGCAATTTAATTTGAAGTATTTACACAGGATGAAGCCACTCCAATTGAACATCTCGATACAGGAATTACCTGCTCCTGTTTTTTAAAAGGGAACATTGGTCATTCTTCTCTGCTTACAATTTTCAAGGCAGTACAGCTTACTGCAATTTATTGTAGCTGTGTTTCATAGAGAAAAGTAAAAGTGCAGAAAGAAATCTCAAAGCACGGTAGTGTACTGTACCGTGCAATACACTGCCTGATCCAGAAATGCAATGCTTCGTGCTTTAGCAGACGGGATGTTAAATAGGGAGTATTCGAATGTGTAGACTAATTAGCAAAACGATGAACGATGCCTGGGGAGCTGCTATCAAGACAGTTCTGTTCTGTGCTGCTTGCTGCTGCTACTTTGATATCAAAGGTAAAAAAGGACCCATTTTTTGTTTTACTCTTCAAACAGTTTCATAATTGTCTGGGGTTTCAGCCACAAAGTATTTGTTCGCTTCAGAACATTGTTTTTCCTTTTGTTTTTTGGTAATTGCAGCTCCACTGTAATATGCAAGGCATACAGCCTGTCTACATTTTCATGGGGATGCGGCAGATAGTGTAGGATTATAAATTGAACCTATATATATATATATATATATATATATATATATATATATATATATATATATATATATATTAGCTGCAAGCAAGGTAGGTGTCTTGTAACAGGTTTGCCCATGAATCATATTCTGGGGTTTTATTCTGCTGTGAAAGAATAAACAAAGTCCTGGTCTGTTAGGGTTGAGAAATGAATGAAGTGGCTTTATTTGCTGCTCCACAGAGATTCCCAAGGAAAACACCTGAGACTGCACTTCAGCATCCGACTGATTTCAGTAGGCTATATGTTTTTGAGAGGCATCTACTCATTTACAGAACTGCATCTGGCGTTCCTACAAGGATGAGAAACACACGTGAATGGAGAGGGCTGAGCTGCAGTGTCTCACGGCATGGTATGTTTAAACCACGGTAGTGAAGCAGGACTGTGTTTGCTTCCGTGTCTGTGTGCCCCCTGGAGCGTGGTGTTCTCCTGTGAATGGACAGGCAGTGGGAGTGATGGACAGAGAATTAAACTTGCTCTGAGAATCCCAATGGCTCTGGTTCAGAGCTCCTCTTCAAAAACCACCATACCTGCTGAGCTGTCACCCTCGTGGACTTGCGAGAAAAAAACAACCCGGCGATGTCTGCCCAAAAAAATAAATACAAATAAATGAAAGATATTGTTAATACAATCCTGTAAAAACTCACTTTGAATGTAGAGCTCCTACTGCACGGAAACAGAACTTTCTTGCTGGCCAAAACCTTGCACTCTGTATAAATCGAATCAGACTTTTGTGTTTTTGTACTGTTGTACGTTTTTCAGATGTTCGTGTTGCTCAGCTACCTACAGTTGCTAATAGAAGGGAATCTGCAGCTCCATCCTTTTATTGGAAGCGATTTGTGTAAATGACAGCGCGTACTTGGATTTCAAGCAGCATTCATTTTGTATAAAGAGGGCAGTTTCTCTTGACAGACATCTCTGTAATGTGCGTTATCCATTTTCCCCTGCGACACGTGGTGTCTGGATATTCTGGATTAACTGCACTGCAGCTGCTGCTTGATAGATAAGACGGATCGTGGCATCAGTCTTTTCAGGCACAACGGTAGGGTCATGTTGTTGCTTTTATTCTTCCAGAGAGCTCAGAGCCCTGGAGTGATGTGAGGAGGTGCGGGCAGGGCAGGGAAACCGGTCTGTGAGACTACAGGCCTGCATGCACGCCCAGTGTGGTGCTATATTTTTCAGTCGTGTATCTTCTCATTTGCTGTAACACCCCACATTTTAAGTAATTAATTTTGCAGTGACGTATACCGCAGGCCTACAGTTTGATATTGCTAGTTAGGCTCAGCAGGAGACCTGGCTTCAATATCATTTTAGTAATATCTATGTGCTGCAGCATATTTGTGCAGGGGAACATCTGTTACTGTTCTGAAAAATATTTTGCCCTCCCTTTTAATTACTGCACTGTCAATTTTTTTTATATAAACCAATGCATTGTGAACTGGTTCACAAAGCAGCCTACCCTTTTTTTTTTTTCCTGGATTGCTCTGCGGCGTGTTATCTGAGATGACTTATCTGAGATATGACTTATTCTGAAGCTTTCTCTTTTGTTTTTGCGTTATGTAAGTTTCACACTAACAAAAGACAAGGTTATTTTGGGTATCCGGGATAGAGCAGAGTTCTACTTAAGACATAAAACTATTTTCAAATTATCCAGGATAAAAAAAAAACAAAACTAAAAAAAAACCTTTTAATACCAATGCAGTGACTATGGTATCTTCTTGCTTCCAGTAACGACTAATTCTCGAAATACAGCAGCTGTGTAATTTAAATCTAGAACTAATTATTGACCCAGACCTGGCAGCTCGTAGTGCACACTAGAGAACAGGATGAGTAAGAGATGGGAACATCAGAAATAATTTGAATGCATGAAACGATCAGTTAATAACCACCTACTCTAGACAGATAAACGTTTTAATGAGCATGCTGTGATACTGGTTTGTTAAGTGGGAAGAGATCCACAAGGCATATGTCTTTAATATTATACCAAACTATTACTATGCTGGTAATAGGAGCTATTTTATTGTTAACCTATTTAAATACGGGAAGTATAAAATTCTCTCTACAGGAGAATAAAATCTATTTTTACAAGAGAGATTGGCCGTGAGGGCAGCGATCCAAAACAAAATTGTTAAAACCTACAAACGTTATGTATGCAGCTAAACTTTTTATAATGCTAAAAACTACTACGAAATCCAAATAATAAGTTGACAGGGTGCTTTTACAGTGCTTTGAGTTTGCTGCATCCGGTACAGACTGTACAGTGCAGTGCACTTGAAGGAACATTGTGCTATTAATGGAGCGAGTCATTTCCACTTTTCGTTGCAGTTAAACCCAGCTGCTTTTATCACAAAACTTGTGTTCTCTCTTGGCGTCTTGGACTCGTTAGCTAAAGCAGATCGGATGAGATAACTTAACTTGTCATGGCAAAAGTCAAACTTGTGCACACTGTGCCTTTTTAAGAACAAAGACAACAAAAGCATTCCTGTGTTTATCATTGCACGCTGGCATTGTTTAAGACGCTGCTATTGGTATGTCAAGGGAGGCGGGATCAGAATCAACAATGAGCGAAATTACTCTCAACCACCACTACTGTTCATTTGCATTTCATTACAAGCTAAATATATATTAACCCAAGAGGAGCCTGCATTCCTTGTGATTATTTATTTATTTATTTATTTATTTATTTATTTATTTATTTATTTATTATTATTATTATTATTATTATTATTATTATTATTATGATGAGTATTTAACTGTTGAGAGAATATATTAAACAGGGGTCTCCAAACTTTTCCCCCTAATTGAGAGGCTCAGCTGAGATTTAGGGGCCCACAGGCATGGATTTGGACAGGTTTGGTTAAAAACAATAAAAAATAAATGGAAAAAAATCCTAGTAGAAAGGCTACCCACAACAGGCCAGTCTTTCAAGCTTCTTGTTAGTGTTGTGTGGTGGATGGAAAAAAAAAAAAAAAAAGTCAGCTCACGCTTTAAATGTGCGATTGCTTTGCTCTCTCTGTGGTTTCTGTTAATCTCGAAGCCTGATCCCAGAGAGAATGCTATTTCACACTCTGGTCTGAGCAAATGCAGGTCTGATGAAAGAGAAACTCGCATGGGTAGCAGTACATTGCTGTGTTTCACACTTCTACGAGTAGTCCCCACAGAAGTTCGCTTGTGTCTGTGATTCTGATGAGTTTTGCAGCGCCCGGTCCTCGGAGGGTAAGCCTGCCGCTGTGCCAGTGCTGGGCTTGTGTTGAGTAAGGGCCTTTTGGTATTTGTTTTTTCATATGCATGCTGTGGGCGCTGGCCTGCAGTGTTCAATGTTGTTTTTTTTTTGTTATCCTGCATACCAGACCACAACCCCTTTGTATCCCAGATATTTAACACCAGTATTTAACACCATGCTTATCGGATATGAGCGGACATCTGCTACTACTGCAGGGATATCCAGTAAGGGTAAGGGTTTAACATGAGTGGTGACACCCAACTTCCCAACTGAAAAGGAGGCAAATGTTAGTGTGCAGGTTCTGAGTACTCGCGTACCGTACTCCTGAAGCAAACATTGTTTGATTAAAGAAGGGGACGACCTGTTTTGGGGAATAAACACAAGGCTGTAACAAAAAGTAAAGCATGTCACTGTAGCACCTTTGCATTCTTTTGAAACTAAACGCCGGTAAGGTGCCGTGGTGTGCAGTAACGCACATGGCTTGAATGTGTACTTTAAAGCAGTCTGCCTGGACTTGTACTGTCAGAGCAAGTGGTTGTTACAGCAGAGAGAACCTGAGCATGAAATTGATAATGTGTGATCGCCTCATTCAGAATGGTCTTAACTGTGTTTTAAATTCTTAAAAATGAACAGGATGTGGCCCCATGGCCACTGATAACAACTCGTATTAGAATGTGTGTGAGAGTGTAGTGTAGAGGAGGGGCATTGTCACAGCTTGTCCTCTGTAAACCATTTTTCCCCTCTCACGGGCCTCCGTGTGAAAGCACATTATTTTGTTTGGATCGCAGAGCGTCAGAAATTAACCCTGCTAACAACTTCTAATTCACCCTTATATGACCTGTTCTCTATGTCAGGGTGTCGTTCAATCGGAGAGCGAACGTGAATATATGACATTGGAACAGATATTCAAATATGAAACGATTACTGTATAATCCACCATTATTCTGCTCTTTGCGTTCTGCCTTATAATGGGTATAAAAGTGCTGCTGTAGTGGCATTACGAGGCAAATTGGAGCCTGGAGATAACCGACTCTGCGGTATAAAGGTCACCCTTGTACAGGAGGAGCACTGTATTGCTTCGGTTAATATTAAATATTAACGTGGGAGTGGGGAGATCTAAACTGATTTGTGAATCTCATTAACCTCTTTATAACCAGTTTTCAAACTCTTTGTCTTGCAGGTCCGTGACGGATCCCAGGGATGGAAAGAGGGTTGCCCTTAAAAAGATGCCCAACGTCTTCCAGAATCTGGTCTCCTGCAAGAGGGTCTTCCGCGAGCTGAAGATGCTTTGTTTTTTTAAGCATGACAATGTAAGTTTAGGAAGACAGATAAGTGCAGGTCCAGGTTTGGGGTGAAGGTACCTCTAGTTAAGATTGGAATAAAACCTGGAATTCTTTTAGACTGCCATGCAATGGGAGCCTTACTTACATATCAGAAACAGGACTGTTTTATGTTATATTGCAGCAGATTGCTGCCAGTAGGCTTTTCAGAAAATGAGGGTTATTATTAAAGTTTAGGCTTTTTGAAATCCATGTTTCTTTTACCTTCAGCTAGAGAGGCGATTGGGGGAGGGTATTTTTGTATTTCTCTATCGCCACCCTTTCCTGCCTAATAAATGTTTCAGGTTATTCAGCTGTTTTCCTAATAACAAACAACCTACCTTTGTTCTGCTCATGCTTTGAGATTGTATATCCCCTTTTCATTGCTTACAGAGGTCTTCAGACTCCCTCTATAAAAAAAAGGTTTTATTGCTAATTGGTTTGTCTGTCCACGTTAAATAAGTTTTTTTTTTTAATCGTAAAAGATCGTCTGACCTTTTCAGTAAACGAGAAAAGTCATGCCCATTAGAAATGACACGAAGAGCACAAACGTAAATCAGTCTACGGTACTGTTCTGTGATTTTCAGAGAGAGATGCTTTTTTTTTTTATCCCAATAAAACTCAGATTTGATACCTCAAAATTAATAACGGTGCCGTTTATTGTCGCGGGATCTGAAAATGATGGACCAGAAACTACATTGTGTCTGTTTTGAGAGAGGGGTTTGAGACGCCTGGGCGCACTGATCCGTTCATACAGTACACAATAGCAAAGCGGTTCATGTTACGCATCTCGGAATCGACTGAGCCCTTGAGCAGCTACTGAGGCACAGTCATGCAAGGGTCTGCATTTGCTCCAGTTTTTGATGTGAAAGTCACTTTGATCGTTTTTTATGTTGTTGCTCTTTTTTGATATTTGCTCCTCATAGTTTATTTGTTTTTGCCTTTACAGGATTCTAAAACTTTTTTTTTTTCTTTTGTTTGTTTCACCAGGTACTCTCTGCACTCGATATACTCCAGCCGCCACACGTTGACTACTTTGAAGAAATGTATCCTGTTTGTATAATGAACAAATACAGTACATCAGTACATAGATCATGAAGTGAGCCCCGCGCGGGGCATTGCGCAGTGGATGATAATACTCGTGTCTCCCGATCGAGATTAGTACAGTATTTAATAGGATTTCGCTACTGCCATGTGGTCTTGAGATTTATACAAAAACAAAATGTTCTGAAAATTGTCCATGACAACCACAGCAGGTGAGAAACCACAATAAAAAAAAAAAGAAACTGCCAAATGCATTGTTAGAGAATAATGAACTTTAAGGAGTTGATGTGCCTCCTGTAGAGTCTCCGTGCCCCCCAGGGAAAGGGCTGCAGTGCACTCGAACTGTGGAATTTCATGGCGTGCTGCTTCTACCCGTGGCTTACATTGCTTACTTACATTTTTTTTTCGAGAAGGAGGAAGTGCTGTAATTGCTGATTCAGGGCGTTGATAGCCTGTGGCTGTTAGAGTCTGCAGGCTCTGATTTTTTCCACTGATATATTGTCTCTCTTGTTTTTATTCTTTGTGAGATACAGTAACAAGAACAGAGGGCCGGAGATCTCTGAAAGCTCCTCTTTGTGCTGGTTTCTTGTTTTTTTGTGTGTGCTTATGGTATTTAGGGTTTAAAAGCTAAAGATCTTGCATATGGATACTATAAAGCCAGGTTGATCTGTGTTAAAAATGCTACTTTTTTTCTGTTTTCCTTCCATATGTTCATTTTAAACTGTTACCTTCATATATCTTTAGCCATGGTCATACCTTGCTGCAACAACTTACAAATTATTACATAAGTAGGCTACAGATTTTGTTTTTTAAAGGGCACAAAAGCACAAGGTGGTAGATTTTAAATGAGTTGACATAATTGCTGTCAAAGCTTGTTCCCTCTTCAGAAAAAATAAAATTACTGTCTGCTAGTACAGTCGCCACCGCTTAGAAAGGGAGCGTTTGTGTTAACATGATTCACCTGCAGTAAGCGATGGACGGTATAAACACCCACACAATAACCTGACATGCAGAATGACCCCCAATCACCAGTACAGTAATCAAAACAAACAAGCGTGTGTGCGGTTAAAAATCTTTATTAAGACACCCATTACACTAATCAGAAAGATGATAAAAGTTTGCTAGGGCTCTGTTGAACAATATTAGTCACGTAAGTGCTGTGTTATTTTTAGAACCAGATCATGTTTTATTGTGCAATTTAGCCTGTAATTAATGTATGTGACGCATTGGACATCCTTGGATGTTTTCAGTCATTTATGATTTATATAGAAGATCATACATTTATTGCTGCAAAGCACAGGGATTAGGATTGTGTTGAGCAACAAGGAACTGCAAGTGTCAGTTCTGATAACTGAAGAAACAATGTTCTTCTCTAGAAATTTCAATGCATGAATTTTTCCTCAGGCACAAGACACTGTGTGGGTTCATTAAAAGACAAACGGAGCTTGTGAAGGGAAGAGCAGGGTGTCAGTGGAGCATTTAGAGTAAAAGAAAGCGCTGATAGAGGGGGAATTACAGAACACCAGTCAGGGGCGTATTTATTTAAAGGAATAAATACAGTACAATGCATTTCAAGTGTGGGAGACTTTATTTCTTTTCCGTAGGAATAGTTTACACAGCAGTAACGATCCATGATCCAGGAACAGAAAAGCCAGAGCACTTGTGATGTTTTTTTTTTTTTTTAATCTCTCTTCCTGCAGTGATTTAGAGGTGATCTCAAACCCCAGAGTGGACATTTTGAAAAGAGCTTTGAAACAGAAAAGTTATAAGTGTAAAACTTTGTCAGGATGTTAACAATGAAAACTGACAGGTACGTTATTTAAATAGTTGTAACAACACGGGGGGGGGGACATATAAGCTTGCCATAAATGTAGCCTGTTTTCAATACGTTATATCCTCATTTCTACTATTTTTTTATTTCAATTTTTTAGTTCCTCATCAACAATTGCATTACTGTAATATTAAATATGCGTGCAACAAGTGCTTTATGTATGGCGGTATGCTTGGGTAAATGATCACAGCTGTGTTTGCTTAATATACAGATTGCTTTGTTGTGCTTGCTAGGGTATTGTTTCATTAAACAAGAATCCACCTGCATGCTAAGTGGTACTTGTGGCAATGTAAAAGTTAAAGGAAGTAATTTTAGGGTTGTTATTGAAGCCGATTTCAGAAGCCTACTGTACCATAATGGATGATGAAAACAGAATATTGCTGCAGTAACATTATTAGAACCCTGTTAGGATAGTGTTGTAAAAGGCCATTACCATTTTTCTGCTTTAAATAAAAAAAATGTAAATTTATTTATGCTTCAAGCAAATAAATAGAGTTTTTTAATGTGCCAGTGTACATGCCTTTGGGGTACACATGTACTGTAGGTTTTGCAAAGCAAAGTCAGCCACATGGAACTAACTCAGAATTCCACAGTCTGTGGCTTCTGGGATTCCGTTCACACAAACGAAGGTACAGCAGTAGCATGCCAGAACAAATGTTGAGGTCGAAATCATACGTTTTAACACAACTGTCAATGCTGTGTTCCATAACGTTGTAACACAGTGAAGATTTAGATTGATGATTGTATATTTTTATCCTTTAAAGGGATCTCTCCTTTTCTTTTGGGCTACATGACTTGATAAGCCTTGCTAACTGTTCCAGAAGAGAGAGTGAGTAGCATGCATGGTTTGTAGTGAATTCCAGCCGTCTAACTTTGCAGTGTCAGAGATTACTTTCAGACAGTGGGGCTCCCTTTAATGGTGCAAGGTTCAGCATACTCCCTGAAGCTCAGAAAACAGGTCCTTGGCTTTTTGTCCTGTTTACTGTACGATCAGTCTACCAGGCAGGGAGTTTTGCACTTTGTTCCAATAGTTGTTTTTTTTTGGTTGCAGCTGTGTAGTCCTAATACTTTCCACAAGTCCTGATTTGAACCAAAAAGAACAGACACTCTACTAATTTGTAAACATGAGCAATTGTAAACCGAGAGTACTGCTAAATGTTAAATGTAATGCTCACAGTCCGTGCTCTGAAGTATCTGCTGCACTCTATCTATTACTAATAATTAATTACTTTTGTCCAAAAAATAAATATATATATCAATTTGAAAGCAGACCTTGTGCATTTTGCTCCTGGTTTGCAAGCCTTGCCTAGCCATTAGTAAAGCAAATGCAGCAGATTAGGTTGCTGGAGACACAGAGACCAGTGCTGAAATATACGATGCAGCAAACAATCTGTAATTAGACAAGTGCATGCATATTGCGTAATGCCGTCAGAGTGCTGGCAGGGGAGCGAGCTGCCTGCTCTGTTTATTGAGTCTGCAGTGCTGGCCTCAGACCAGGCTCTCACCATTAGTTTAGCTCAGTGTGTGACCCTGACCCACAGTCTTTTGTGGAAAGCCTTATCTAAATGGATGGGGTGGAGGGTATCACAAATGCTCATGTGGTCGACTCTGCTGGCCTTTTAATATTGCAGGCTATCTGGAAATGTATACTTTTTATACTGTACTGAAGCCTGGAATAAATTCAAAGTTTTACCAATGCTGTTATTATTTTACATATAGAAGAAAGTGTTAACTGGCAAGTTTTGGAATAGACATATTTTAATTTGTGTTTAAAATGTAGCTATCAAATGTCTGATATTCATAGCGCAAAGTGTTTTAATTAGTAAAAAAAAAAAAAGCGAATGTCAGATTAAGCAGCCTGTGTGTAGAAACGATGCTTGTAAGTCATAATTGTACAAGATTGCATATCGTTACTGACTAAACTTGAACGAAAGAACATAGGAAATATGAACACCCGTCGCTCACTCTGTATTTAGGTATTTATAATTAGGTCAATTAACGCTGTGGGAGGCTGTGAACTAGATTTTACTCCTAAACTCTTTTTTTTGTTGAACATATGGTAGATGTAGTTCATGATGATCTACTGTGCCTGTTCATGATACTGGTAGCTCTTATTTTGAATTTACAGTGATGCCGAAGGAAGTATGTTACTGATTAATTTAACATGAGGTGTTACCTGAGGAAAGATAACTCCACTCAAAACGGCAGACCACTCTGAAAGTATAGCAAAGATAACTCCACTCAAAATACTGCAGCCGTACTGTACTGTAATCTAATATGCTATATATATCTACGGCCATTTATTATTTCTTTTTCAGTATAAAACATTAAAATATTTATTTAATTAATAGTTACCCTGAGGTAGACTTTCTCTGAAAATACTTGGTGCTGAAATCACACTGTAGGGCCAGCAATTCACCGACCATGTGCATTGGCAGCAGCAATATAAAACTACAGTAAGTTATGTGTCAAAACCGGTGTGCAAGCCTTTTAGATCAAAGGATGCTTGTGGGAGTCACAAGTTATTCAACCCTTTTGTATGTCTGTAGTGATTTATTAAAGTGGGAACAGACACAGTACAGTATTGCTATCGTAATAACGTCAGCTTTTTGTAAGATGTTCAGCAATGGATGAAACAAATTGCAAATCTGTTTTTAGACGTTATTACCAGTGGTGATAATCCTAGTCTCTGCACACTAGTAGGCCTGTGAGGTTGAAATGACATACTTAGGCACCCCCATCTGTTGGAGAGGTTGTTACAGATTTGTGTGTGCACATAGACACACAAGCAGTGAAAAAGCACACTGGCCTGGGAACACTCATTAAATTATCCCTACAATAATCAGAAGGCTTCTGTTGAAGTTAATGGCACCTCTGAGCCTTTCTGTCAAGTGAGAGAGAGAGAGAGAGAGAGAGAGAGAGAGAAAGTGCAGGTGCTTTTCAGCCAGTCATTTAATTTAAGCTGCTTTAGTTGGCATGGCAACTACTAGTTCAGACATCTGGGATATGTTGTGCCAGTGATTCAAATTTAGGAGGACTTATAACAAGACAAGAACTGCTCAGGGCAAATGAAGGTCCCTCCACATGGGTCATGCTTAATATGTTGCGATACATGTGTCGTCAGTATTTTAATTATTATTAACGTTGCGACCTCTCACGTTAGTTGTGCAAAGCTGCACAGCAATAGTGTTTGTGAAATGTATTGAGAAGGTTCTGCATATACTGGTAATAAAGGAAGTATTACACTGCATTACTGTGTAATGCGAGCATTCATTTGTGAAAAATATTAGCTTAATGCTGTATTATTTGTTTATTTAGCAGATGCCTTTATCCAAGGTGACTTACAGAGACTAGGGTATGTGAACTATGCATCAGCTGCAGAGTCACTTACAATTACGTCTCACCCGAAAGACGGAGCACAAGGAGGTTAAGTGACTTGCTCAGGGTCACACAATGAGTCAGTGGCTGAGGTGGGATTTGAACCGGGGACCTCCTGGTTACAAGCCCTTTTCTTTAACCACTGGACCACACAGCCTCCTATATTTCTCATTGGCGGTATTTTTTCCTTCTGTTTCTTGTTGGGTATTTTTTTTTTTTTTTTTTTTTTTAATATATGTTTCTGGTGTTGGTGGCAGACAATTGCATCATAACTGTAAAATAACTTCACAAAGATTTTATTGACATAAGTAGCTTGTGTGTTTCAACAGCAGTTGTGTAACTTTAGGGCACTGAACTACAGCATGAAGCCACTGGAGACTCTTGAAACAGTAACCTCAGTTACTCTTCCCTGTTTTCTGTCGCCTGGTTTGTGAGAACACACCTATTGGTAATTTGCCTTTAGGTAAATAACAACATGTACCCTGATTATTGCTCAGAAGATTCAAATGTTCCTGACGCATGCTTTGTCCTCGGTTGACCTCGGAGAGCATCCGTTCCCATTCAGGAAATGTTCAGACACACATTTATTTTTCCTCCTGCCAAACCAACTCCCTCTTCCTATTTGAGTACTGCAGATGGCTCTCAACTTCTGCTATCTTCTAAAATTGATAAATTGATGTGCAGTGTTTTGTGTCACTCGGTTACTCTGCCAGGTTGATGTTGGGAATGTAGAGATTTGAGCAGCATGAAGCCCTCGTGGGATGTTTTGATTTAATTGTGGTGCTACTTTTGTTAGTGCTTCGTTTCTGTAACTGATTGAATCTTCTCAGCTTGTATCGCGTCTTCTAAACAATGCATCTGTTCGTGTCTGTCTTGACTCCTCTCATCACTTAGCTCTTGTGCAAAGTTCATGCCGTTTTAAATCAGTTTAGTATTGTATTTCAGCGTGGAGCTGCGCTGGGGAAGCGGGTGATTGGTATTGAATAACTCTGTAACAGAAGCAGAGAGCTTGGTATTTTTATAAGGGGGTGGACACCAGGTTATTAAGATTTGATCATTAAATCATTTATTAGATGCTCAGATTTGTTATTGCTGTGGTGCAGGGTGTCTCTTGTAACACATACACAGAAGAATTCAGCTGCGCTACGAATCTAGTCCGTTTTAGGTGTATTATAGCCAGATCGTACAATGATGTGATATCAGCGTCGATCAATCTTGCAGGCCAAGATTTGTTTACATTTTAATCTTGCTCTTAAGAGCTTGTAGCCAAGGGGAATACAAGTATTCGCTGACAGTGCAGAAGTGCTGGATAGATGGAGTCAGATTAACTAGAGAACTGCAGATGCACTTAGGTATACCACAGGCTGACATACAGTAATTATGAGATCATATTCTCAGGATTTCCGGATCCATTTCCAGATCGATTTTTAGGTAGTTAAACCTGACCCTTTGGAATAACGCCAGCCTGGGGGACACTGACCCGCTCTGCTGGTGTGTCCTTCCCACATCACTCGGGCAACGGTAGAAGGTGGCAGGGTCAGATTTCTCAAAAGCCAATTACTCCAAATCAAGCAGACAAACGTACCCAATTAAGTTACAAAACCAACAACTCAGATATTTAATTTAGGGGCCCTTTAATAGCCTTAGGTTGTTTTTTATTGCTATAATTTGTTTATGTATTTATTTTTGTATTTGTTTCCTAATGACTTTGATTTAGAGTAAATAGCTTTAAGAATCTAGCCCATGGTGGCAGTGGATAGAACATATACGACTTGGACAGACATTTACTGTGTGTGCTCTTTTGTAAGATCTTAATGTGAGGATTTCCCTATGTACAGTAAAGCAAGGCTTGCTTTTGTAAACATGTGAGTAGAATTGAATATACAATTTATCGGGCTTTAATACTGTGCTATTTCAGGAACTCCCCTTGCTGTTGATGTGGCAGCACAGTTTGTCATCTGTGTACCGTGCCATTTGTCCTAATTGGCACCCTTTGTCAAGGCAGGAACTGTAGCCGGTTGACTGAAACATAATTGCAGTTTAATAGCGTCTTCACTGATGTCTGCTTCTTGTAATATTCTGACACTAGACTAGGCAGATTCGATTTTTTCATTGTTGGCAAAGGATAGCTGCTATACGTTTTTTTGTTTTTTTTTTTAATTCATGGAAATCTTGTTCTGTATTTTTTTGTAAGTTAAGCTTGGATTAAAAAAAAAAAAAGTTCTATAAAATTAATATTGTATATTAATACAATAAAAAGAAATCCCTGAATTATCAAAGGAAAATGAACGTCGTCCTCAGTAGTGCACTCTGTTGTGCTATACTTGGCCGGACACAAATAGCTGCAATTCACCCTGTTAAGCGTTCAGCTTTAATAACAGAAGAGGAGTGCTCTTCTTTCTCCTGGGCTCACAGCCATGGTTTCAGTACAGAGGGTGCTGATTCTGTGTGTGTGTGCTTGTTCTTTTTCCTTGACTTACTTCCCTCCTCAGCTATGTCGTCACAGAGCTGATGCAAAGCGACCTTCATAAGATCATTGTGTCCCCTCAGCCTCTTAGTTCTGACCATGTCAAAGTTTTTCTGTATCAGATTTTAAGAGGTAAGTGTTTTAAAAATATATATATATATCTCTATATATTCTATTGTTTTTTACATGTGATCTTAACCTTTTACTTCCCGCAGCATCATATTTTTTTTAAAAATCGAATTTGTATATGAATGTTTTATCCTCATTACTCATTAATGAAATAGACTTTGGGATTTTCATTTATAAATCATACACTGTAGTTTTATTTTAATCCGTGCTGGCACTTGGTGTGTGTTCTTCCACAAGTGAATTCTAGGTTCAAGCACCTGCAAGACATACCGTGTACTTTGTGAATAAAAACACATTCAGATGGGCACTGCTGGAACAAAGGACGATGTTTTCATATCTGTTTGTGTTTCCCTTTCTGTATGTTAAACATACTGAAACGTTTGAAGTTGGCTCTTTTGAGCAAAGACGTATTTGTTTGGAATAAATATTTGTTTCCACTCTTAATCTATGCTCAATCCTGCTGGGTTAAGGAGAGAAACGATAGGAGCAAGACCCGAAGCAGAGATCTAGATCCCTTCTATCTGTTTCATAAAGAAGTAAAGCTACGCCCTCCTGATTCTCAGCACCCTTTTTATTCTATAAAGTAAATCCTTTCGCTTGTCCATTTTGAACCCATATCAAGTTCTTTACCTATATTCTGTTCCACCAATCCTTTGCTATTTTTCAGAACCTGACACTATTTTAGGATTGTCATACTGCACTATATTGATAGTTCATTCAAAACATTTTCAGAAGAGTTTTATGAGTGCCCTTTCAGGACCCACTCTGACAGAATGGCTCTGGGTTGTCAGTGGTGTTGGACAGTAATGCACAAGGATAGTCCTTAATGCTTGAGTTAACATGGCGACTGTGTTTGTGCCCCCAAGCTATGAGCCATTCCACCACACTGTCCCCTGCGGCGACCAGTAATTAGTAAGTGTTTAAACTGGAGATTCTCCCATAATGTGCAGACCTGTCGCACGAATACTAAAATATTGGTCTGTAGAACATTTTTGTTTGTTTTGTTTTGCCATAAGACAAGGCAGTCTGTACATGCAGTTCTGACAGATAAAAAAAAAACCATAAAAAAAAAAGAATAATTAGCTTGTCTTTCAGGGATCACTTTGTACTGTACAGCCTGCTTCAAGGTTTATTTGTGTTGGGAGGGAGGGGCTCGTTCAGGTCACCTTACCTACAGGTTGTACTGTATTTTACGTCCAAGTCCTGACATGAACCAGGTTGATCTTAATGTTTTGTGTTTGGATCTTTAGGACTGAAGTATCTTCACTCGGCTGGCATTTTGCATAGAGACATAAAACCAGGAAACCTCCTTGTTAACAGCAACTGTGTCCTCAAGGTTGGTTATTCGGCATTTACTTGTACTGTTCTCAACAACTATCAAGTAGTGTTGTGTATAGTATGAATAAGATAGAAATGCTGGTAAATCTTGGGCTTATTATTGCTTTGGTTTTTTTCTTTTGAAAGGAGCTTTACCAAAAGAAAGTGTCACAAAAAAACCTATGCAATGTGCAGAACAGTTTGCATAAACCATTTGCATCAGTTCTGCCTAAACAGAGTTTTTTTACTTTGCTGTTTTATTTTACTTTGCTGTCAACATACAATAAACATCTAGCTTCTCTTAAGCTTGTGTTGCAACCACACGGTTAATTCTCACCCATTATTGCATGATCTATTTAATAATACACAGCATGCTGAAAGACAGTGGGTACTGGGCCAGCTTTCAGTCCACCTAAATCTGAATTTATATTTTGCTTCAAAGCTGTAGCACAAGCCAACCTGTTGTCTTTTAATCCAGTAGCTCATTTGGCTGAGCACCTGGATTACCGCCAGGCTGGGGGGGGAGGGTCTGTGTTCAATCTCATTGTCATATATTTCTGTCTTGCATTAAAATAAATCTGAATTTGGATGCCTAGCAAACGGGGCTTGCACTGTGATGAGTACAGTTTGTTTTTGTGATCTTGTGCAGCTGCATGGTGAGCTGTAAGATACATAGTGATCAATTGCAACTTCAAATAGCTAGTGTTGCTATTCAGAACGTGCTGGGAAACGTTATGATTTTGGGCTGATGGATAACATGACCAGCACCTAATTTAATTTAGTTTACTTCAAAAGTTTTGGTGTATAAACAGGTAAATGTACTAATATTTGTCATTTCGTCTCACAGTGTCTTAAAGCATCTACAATTAAACTAGATGTAGTTCACTTAATCTTGTATTGAAAATTATGTATTTTTCTTTGCCTTTCAATAAAACAAAATTTAACAGCATTTAAACAAGCCGTGGTTTTGCCTTGTGACATTTAAATAAACCATCTTCTTTAATGAAATGGCTATAGCAGTGCTATAAATTAAATTTAATCCAAGCCCATGTTAGTCACTTGCATACACAGGAGTGTAGCCCAATAGTATTGTCTTCCACAGAGTAATATGTCCTTGTAGCAAGAGGGAGCAGGTTGGTTAATTAAAACCTTGATTTCATCAGTGACTGTCATTAGTAATACAAAATGTACCTGCTAATGTCTCTCCATCTCTGCCATTACAATTTAGAAGGGATTAAGCAGAGCCTTGAGTCACTGATTTGGTTCTAGCTGACGGGCCTCTGACATGCATACTCTGTCAGGACAAATCTCCTAGGAAGCTGACAAAAAGCATTCCTCCGAGATGAAATGCATTAAAACAAAACAAAAAAACCAAGCTCTGTAATCTAGTGACTAGCATTATCACTTATGTGTAATTAGTTTGTTTGGTTAAGTATGTTACTGCCTGGGCATCACAGTCTGACATTCTGTCATGCACCACATGTTTTTCTCAAAGGCATACATTTGGGGGCAGGCTTGTATCACTTGTGCTCCATTGCTTCCTGTCTTCCACTGGGATGGAAATAGTAAGACTCTTACTACACAGCAGTTTCACCCATTCCAGGTTATATTACGAGCTTAATTAGCCACAGTGTATAAGTAAAAAGCTCAGGTGTGTCTTATTAAACTCATAGTAAAACCATCAAACTGCTATGTAATGGGAATCGTATTTCCATTCCTGTTCCAGTTTGTAGGCTACCAGAATGTGTCACTTGCTCTTTGCACAATACAGGCTTTAGAACGTGCTGTTCTGCTGTCCCCATATGTAGATAAGGAAATAAGACCCCTAATGCATAACAGTTTAATCCATTCCAGGTTTTACTGTGCCAAGCTTGCCTCCACACCCAGGTGTGTTTTGTTAAACTCACAGTAAAAACTGAAATGCATTAAACTGCTTCACAGTGGGAGCTTTGTTTTCTGCAAAAATCTCACAGCTGTTAAATTATTTCTCCAAGATGATGCAGTGGATTGCTCTCTTAATAAATGCATGTATTCGATTGCTTTTGCTGCTTATTCTTGAAATATGCATAAGCCCGCGGGTCTCGCTGATAGTTGCTTTGCAGATGAATCTGTAATTGAGATGCAATCAGTGAATGATGGCTGCTTGTGTAGACTGCAGCTGAACAACTTGTTCGGGAATTCATAATTGTATTTAATTAACTTTGTTCTCTCTCTCTCTCTCTCTGCCCCTCTCTCCCTCTCGCTCTCTCTCTCTTTCTCATTATTATTTTTTTAATTCCGGCCTCAGATTTGTGACTTTGGCCTGGCCAGAGTAGAAGAGCTTGATGAGTCACGTCACATGACTCAGGAAGTCGTCACTCAGTATTACAGGGCTCCAGAGATCCTCATGGGAAGCCGGCATTACTCCAACGCCATTGATATCTGGTCTGTTGGCTGCATCTTCGCAGAGCTGCTGGGGAGGAGAATACTCTTCCAGGCCCAAAGCCCTATTCAACAGGTAGTGGGTTCAGTATCTTATACATCAAGCATTACATAATAATAATAATAATAACATTTGAGTAATTGCAATAAGAACTACTTAAATACAATATCATTTGAATCACTTACTCATCAATAGTGATCTCCCCATCTTACTTAGGGTCGTAAAACTGGTTCTAGCAAATATTTTCGTTGCGGTAAACCTGTTCTTCCTCTGTTTGAGCCTTGTTTTAAAGGAATGAGTCAGGCTTTTTGGGTAAAAAAAAAAAAAAAAAGGTTTACTATTTATATTGCTGCCTAAAATGGATCTTTCTAAAATGGCACATTGCAATAAGGAAACAAATAGTAATATTGAGTAAATAATATATTTGATATTTTTTTCACTCACACTTCATTCAAATCCTAAATCATGCACTCTTATCTATTATTTGTTTATTTAGCAGATGCCTTTATCCAAGGCAACTTACAAAGACTAGGGTGTGTGAACTATGCATCAGCTGCAGAGTCACTTACAATTACGTCTCACCCGAAAGACGGAGCACAAGGAGTTTAAGTGACTTGCTCAGGGTCACACAATGAGTCAGTGGCTGAGGTGGGATTTGAACCGGGGACCTCCTGGTTACAAGCCCTTTTCTTTAACCACTGGACCACACAGCCTCCTATAGCCACCAAATCCTTTTCCAGTCGTGTGTGCAAAGCGAAATGTAACAAAACATCATGCCTGTTGAGGAGGCATTAGTTAAAATGAAAAATGCAATCTGTCAGGCTATTTCTAAATGGTGAGAAATAACTTGACAGATTTGCAACAGCTTCATATATACAGTGTGTGAATGCATTGTGATGCATTAGTATTGCTGAGTCCCTGTGTCTTTGTGTTTTTGAAGCTGGATCTGATCACAGACCTCCTGGGATCACCGTCTCTAGAAGCCATGAGAACAGCATGTGAAGGGGCCAAGGCTCACATACTCAGGGGTCCCCACAAACAGGTGAATGTTCCTCTACAGATTGCACTATAGACAGTCTCCTGCAAAACAGTAGCTGAGTAATGCTGTTATTCACAAGCACGGATTTGATGGGAGGGCTGGAACTTAATCCTGATTTGATTATACAAGGTGTTACCCAAGCTTACCTGAGGTCTGTAGAAATTTACATTGCAGGTAGAATATTAACACTTCCTTTTTTTCTGATAGTTGAAGTATATTGTGGTGTTGTTTGGGTAGAGGGAGGGAAGCAGTTTTCAATAATTTGTCTTAAATATGAACCAGTTCTTTGTGCTGGTGGCTGTACTGTACCTTACCGCGCTGTACTGTACTGTGCTGTGCTGTACCTTACCGTGCTGTACTGAACTGTGCTGTACCTTACCGTGCTGTACTGTGCTGTGCTCCGTCGTTGACTTCGAAGGTCGTCTTAAATCAACTGGAGCCAGAGCATTTTGCTGTCATGCACTTCGTTCGTGGAACTCTATTCCAGCTTTTTAACATGCTTTTATATAATTGGTTGTAACGGGAGTGTATTGTACATCTCTCTTGTTTTTGCTCTTAACTTTGTACAGATGCCGTGGCGTGAAGGGCGCAGTATAAAAATGCATTTGCATTGTAGTGCATTCTTTCTGCGCTCAGTTTTGTGCTGTGCCAGCACTGTGGTCTTGGAGTTCCTGACTTGCATCGATTCTGCTCGAGCTCTGCCTCTTAGCATATTGAAGCAGCTCCAGCTTCTGTCAAGTTTGAAGAGCAGGATCTTCAGCTGCTCACCAAGCAGCTACTTTGCTAATTAATTCTGCCAGCTGAGTTTCCAGCCCTGGCTCCTAAATCCACTCTGCCTTTCCCTTCTCTTGACATTTGGCTGACCTTGCAGCTAGCCGATGGAACCAATAGAACGTGGAATGTATTAGTAATGGCTATTGATTGGCAGATCACATGGAAATAAATGAGGGCTGGGGTGTGTTTACAGTGCAAGTCAAACAAACGGCAGATGTACTGGTTTTGTTAGAAAAAAAGCAACCCCCCTTTCCGCCAGCGGTTTCGTTTTGAAATTGTTATCGACAGGTTTGACTGCAAGAGTTTGCCAGGCACTTGGTTTGCTTTTAAGATATTAACATGGAAAGCGAACTGTTTATTCATTCTTTCTTGTTTGGGTGTTCAGTGCCTCTGTACCGTTTTGGCAATGTTATCGGCGATCAGTGGAAAGTAATAAAATATCTGTTTTTAAAATGTTATTTTTGGTTTCTATTTTAACTGTTTTGTCTTAGAAACGTGCAGATTTTTTTAGATAAAATAAACGTGTTTCCGTTAAACGCAGACGGAATTTCCACGCTGCTCTGGCTTATATATATAATGTGTGTGTGTGTATATATAATGTGTGTGTGTGTGTGTGTGTGTGTATATATAATGTGTATATATGTAGATACAGTGGTTGAACTGTCACTATAAAGTGTTAAAGTTCTGAAGCAGTAATTCTCTGCTTTGGGTTCTGACTCTGGTCTCTAGTATATAATATGTTCAAAACTTGATGCAAAAATGTAGTTGGCTTTGAATGTTGGTGGTGGTGGTGCTAGTTTCCTGGGTTTATAGCTAGCTGAAGGATGTTTGTTTTGTCCAGAAGATGCAAGGAACAGGTAGCAATTTGACTAAA
Source organism: Acipenser ruthenus (assembly GCF_902713425.1). Classification (NCBI taxonomy): domain Eukaryota; kingdom Metazoa; phylum Chordata; class Actinopteri; order Acipenseriformes; family Acipenseridae; genus Acipenser; species Acipenser ruthenus. The sequence goes on from NC_081214.1 coordinate 1,473,797, forward strand.
TGCTGCAGCGAATGGGGCTTGTGTAAACACTGGGACCTGGGATCTCTCCTCTCAAAAGCAGCGAGTGGGGCTTGTGTAAACACTGGGACCTGGGATCTCTCCTCTCAAAGCAGCGAGTGGGGCTTGTGTAAACACTGGGCACTGGGATGGAAAGTTCAAAGCAGTGAAGGGGATATCACTCTCGGCTCTGCTGCTTCCACATGGAAAGGGTTGTTTTCATCCAACGATACTGTCTGCTCTCCACATTGGGGACCTCATTACCTCTTCTAATTCTGAGACATGCTTCACATAAAGGACAGGGCTTTTAGTTCCTGTAATACCCTCCATGTGTCTCTGTCTCTCGCATCCCTGGGCCCTGAAAACAGCTTTGTGCGTGATTGAAGTCTGTGTTATGAGATTCCAGTGTCGATATGCAGAGGGAAGGCAAAGAATCTGTGGCAGATGGATGTTGCATGGCTGTTTTAGTGAAGTTGCACATGAAATCGAGAATGAACAACAGAATAATATTTTTAACCCAGCCTGAAGCAACAAAAAAAAAAGTCACATTCTTGACCTACTGAAGTTGGTTATTATAATAGCTGCAGTAATAATAAAAATGAAATATGTATCATTTAAACTTGAGATGCTGTGCGTGCCAGACTGCAGCTTTCGTGACGTGTTTACATTTGAATCTTATCTGACACGTTGTTATGTAAAATTTTAAAAGGATTTCCTGTGGGAGTTTGTTCCCCCAAGTTATTTCTGTTCCTTAATATGACACCAAGCCTGAGTGAAGGACACCAACTGAGTCCGACAGTCCCTGCCGCTGGACTGTGCAATCTAGCTCCTGGGGACTTTTGCTCCACTTTTTCCTGTTCTGCTGGTCTGCTGCAGTGCTGGAACAGTTTGCAGCTGGTTCTGTTCTATTATGGAGTTCGGTTCTCATGGTTTTAATTATTTTGCTCATGACCACAGGCACTGTTCAAGAGACATTTTAAAAAAGATGGCAAATCCTATATATCTGCATGCAACGTCCCATCATCCTGTCCGTCCATGCGAAGGGAATAGACTGCCCTCTTTCAATTATTTAAACGGTGCCACTGTTTTACTGCAGAGCAATGAGTCGTACTAGGCAAGCGAACCAAGTGAAACCTGAATGAAGTGAACGTTTGAGGCAGCTTTAGGTGGATAGAGGTTTCACAATGTCTGTGGCTCTGGGAGTGGGGTTTTTATGATTTACTGCCTGGAACAAGCTGGTCAATACAACACTGCTTATTTTCTTTTTGTTTTTTTTTAATCTCCCCAAAATTGACATTTTGCTATTTATCTGTGAACTGTTGCAGAGATGAATTCTGTCAGAACCAGCTTCGTCAGTGTCAGTTATCATTTAAGCCTGTCAACTCTCTGAAAGGAATCTGGACTTGAATCCACCCTTATTGCCCTTCAGATATGAAAACTGCAAGTATTTTTAAATTAACCCAAACACTTCATAGTGACAATTATAGGAATGCATCATTGTCAGCATTGTTTCCAGGGGAATCCGGGAGAAATCACACAGGAAATTACAACAATTCACACAGTACAGAGAACACAACCATTATTACAGTGTGAGCGTTAACCTTTTGTCCGACACTGCACAGTGTACAGGTGTTAGACCCAGGAGTTGATGACGTTGCATTGCTGCTCGGTTCTCAAAGGAGTCGAGGAACCTTTAGAATCCCCCAGTTTTCTCTCCCGGTGTCTTTAGCCCGTGGTTGAAGCTCGCCGGAAAGAGGTTACTTAGTAACAGCCACACAAGCAGTTCGGCTTGCAAGTGATGCTGTTCCTCTTTTGTTTGTGAGCTCTCGGGGTTGGATTTGAATGCTGTGTGCCTGGCCCTGATTCAGCTTGCTTGTAAGCAGGTCTTGTGTAAAAACAAAACACAGGTGGGAGTGAGCTGCTGGGAGCCAGGGAAGCTGACGTCTGATATTTGTTTGGGAAGTGGGAAAGAAGGGGGCAGGGTCTAAAAACGAACCTGTTCATACCTATCCGTTCCGATTTGTATTGTTGTTTATCCAAAACACAAGCAATAGCAATGTGTCGTCAATCTGCAAAGCATCCAGTTTCTAAATTAAACGCTTTCTTTAAAAAAAAAAAACTTACTTTCATTCCCCTATTCCATTAGGTAGATTTGTCTTTATTTCAAATCTGTGCATTTTCGTACAGATATTTTTACGCTGAATTTTAAAGGTTTCCAATTGGAGACAACTCTATAATGTTTTGCCTCCTCGGAGGTCAAGGATTAGATCGGCATGTAGATTTAACTACTCTTACCCCTAAAGAGATGCTGAGGCAGGACTGCAATGAGGAGGAGAAGCATTGCATTGTATTGATCTATGGATGAATACCCTTACAAGCACCCACACCTATTAAAATACAGCATGGTCCAGTCGAGAAGGAGCAGGGCGTTCCTTGCTGTCCTCGCTCAGTCCTGCAGGGCTGTATAATCAGGAGATGGATGGAATACAGTGGCGCCATCGAAGGCTGCGTCTGAGCGGATCATTTAGTGCCACCGTTATTTTCTATTGAAACAAAATGCCTGTGCACAAATTTCACTTAAGCTGTCTGTCTGTGCCTGAAAATAATGTAGCTGCTAGAGTAATGATCCTCTGACTTGCAGACTGGCTCTGCCTGCCCCGGCAGTGTTGACTAGGGCTGCATCAGCTGCTGCTTCTGCGTTTTAAGAGAACAGTTGTTTCAAACCGCAAACTATTATTTGTTTCTGTTCTGAGCTTGACCCCCTGATGGAATCATGCACTATGTTTAGTTTTTAATCGCACAAGGATTAAATATGATCTTGCCACCTCTGACTGAGCTCATGTGAATGCGTGAATAAAAATAATTATGACTAATAATCTGGTTTCAAAGACCCTGATTAGCACTGAACTTGGACTATCTGTAGTCCAAGGTTTGTGCTAATTGGGGTCTGTCAACCAGTCAGGTAAGGTAACTTGCATATGAAGGCAACCAGGCAGCGAGGGCAGGTTAAAATAATTGCACCCCTTTCGTCTAGAGAAAATAAAGGGCTGGGGGTATTTTTAATTTAAATTTATAAAACTGTGAATTCCATAGATAAGGATTTCAAAAAGTTATACATTCGAAGATTCAAGTTTTGTTTGCTGCAAGTAACTGACCCGTTGACCATCAGAGGGTACGGACAGTGGGAAATGCAATGATTATTAGATGGGGCACATTTGCAGTGTATTATAATTATATAATCGGTGTGATCCATATTAAGAACCAGCATACTTGTACAGATTGCTCAATCAAACCAAAAAAAAAATGCTGAGACCAATGATAGCTTGAGAGTGCGACTGATCTAGCCCCTGTGGTATTTCTTGTTTGATCATTTTGTGGCTAAATAAAGTACGTGTGACTCACTGTGTTTGAGAAGGAACCTGGCAGCAGGTTTGACAGAAACTTGCTGTGTGGTTAAGTACTCGTTAGGCTGATGTTTCTTTTGTAAAACCAATAAAATTAAAAAATAAATAAAATAGATGACTTGTTTACCACTCCCCTAAAATAAAAAAGTTATGTCTTAAACAGAAAAAAAAAAATGAAACCGTTTCAAACCTATCTTGTTCTGAACTGGTCTCCATGAAAGTGTTTTTCTTTGCAACGACCTTTCCTCATTTGGATAGATGTGACGTAAGCACTTTGCTGCTGTAAGTCATTTTCAGCCAAAGCATGGCAGAGAAACTGTCAAAACAAAAGCGGTTGCTCCTGGTTTCTTATCTAGGTCATATTGTTGTGCATAGCACAGTAAATTCAGCTTGGTCCAAAAATGAGTAATACATGCTTGCACTAACCGTTACAAACTCCCCCCCCCAGTCTGACTTCTTTTATATATTCTCGCTTCAAAGATCCTGTGTGTGTGTGTGTGTGTGTGTGTGTGTGTGTGTGTGTGTGTGCGCGTGCGCGTGCGTGTGTGTTTTTTTGCATCTTCTGATACCTTGAATTTATTTTAATGTATTTTTATCCTGTGCCTTTTAAAAAAAAAAAAAAAAAAGGAACAGCAAAGTGTTATTAATGTTCAGATGTTTAGGCTATGTGTGTAGGAAGGCATGGCTGACGAATCAATATCTTCCATGCTTTGAAAAGCCAGAGTGAAGGTCTCATCTTACCCGCGGTCTGAAAAAAAAAATCATTACTTTAAAGGAAGATATTGTATTAGCAGCAACCGGCGATCTCAGGCTAGCACAGAATATTTCCAGCAGCTGGAACGGAAACTTCATAAACATCCCCTCCATGGCTTCTGCTCTTAGCCATACGACATGACACACAATTGCCTAAGATACTGAATCCTTTAAAATTAGTTATTCGATTGCTTGTCCTTTAATTCTGGTCTTCTATCTATAAGCTTCAGTACACATGAACAGGACAAGCTCAACTGTCCCAAGATTATATATAAAAATATATATATTTTCACCTTTTTCTTTTCTGTTTAATCATTTATAATTCTTACATTTCCCCACCGGATTAAAAAAAAAAAAACTAGTAAGCTTAAAATGATTTCCCTGGGGTATAATAAAAGTAGGCGAAGCATTAGGACTCTTGTAATTCCAGGCATAGTGAATGAAACATCTATACTGTTACTCTACTGCGCTTTTAAAGTGTGAGTTGAGTGTGTTTTACAACATTATTATTATTTATTATTATTATTATTATTATTATTATTATTATTATTTATTTCTTAGCAGACGCCCTTATCCAGGGCGACTTACAGTTGTTACAAAGTATCACATTACAAAATATCACATTGCCGATAAGAGCAGTTATAAAATACAATTAAATCAGTAGAAAATTAGAGCAAATTCAAATAAGAGCAAAATAGAGTACAGTAAGTAATCCCTCCTGCTGAAGCCTTTCTTTACAAAAGCATGTCAAACAACAAGTAGAAGTGCTTCTTACTGTGCACGCTCCGCTCCCTGCAGATAAAGCATTGAAGAAGACAGTGTTTGCTGATGGATCATAGCACTGGTTACTGGACTGCCTTTGTTTTCTGCACTACATGTCCATAATGATTTACTAACTGGATTTTTTTATTTTTATTTTTTTTAATTGTGGCTTTACAAAGTGCATTTTGTGTCCCCAATTTAAAAAATAAATAAATAAATAGATTCTCTGCACCAGGTTGAAACGTGCAAGTCCCGGCTCAGCAAGTCCTTGCAGAAAGGATTGCAAACACACTTGATTCACGTGTAAGAGCGCAGATCCAGGACCAAAGCAGAGACTCTCAAGCAGTACGAGTCAGTGGGAACACAGTGTTTTACTTTAAATGGGCTGCTGTGATGAAACTGGATTAAACTCCTTAATGAAAATCTAGATTCCATAAACATGAGAACGTTTCTTGGGTCCATTGTAATGGGCACTCCTGTTTGCTTATTAATAACTGTTGTTAACGATAACTCACCAATCCCAGCGGGTAGGGCATGTTAACAGCTTCAGCTCTGAAAGGAAAATGATGGTATCTGTCAGAAGGGTATTAGTTAGCAAGAGCTGACAGACCAATCAAATGGAAAATGTGGTGCAGAACTAAAAATAACATGCATTCTTTCCCCAACACTCTGAGATTCCAGGCCTGCCTGTCTCAGCGTTTAGTCATGGCTTTAGACAATAAAGAAAGCACATCCCAGGAGGCTGCCATCAGTAACTTGGAGGCCACTGTTTTTTAGCAAACATGTTCCAGAAAGGTAGAGTACATTGTAGACCTCTCGCGAAGCCACCTCACAAACAGAGGAGATTAAGTGAAGCCTTATTTTTAAGGCAGACGTCTTCCAAGTAGCTTCCCCTATAGATGAGTCTGCCACATCATCCAAATAAAGAAATATCTTGAATGCCTACCTATTTTTTTTATTTATTGAGACAGACACACTGTGAACACTCTGAGGATCCGTCTTTTTTTGCTCCATATTTGCTTTCAAAGGAATTTGTTTTTTTGTAGTAGAGGCCAAACAGAAAAATAAAACATTTTCAAAATGTTGCCGTCTGTCTATCATCGGGCAAATGGTGCAAGTGATTAGTCCAGGCTTGGTAGGCATGTTTGAGCATGAAGGTTCTTCGAACAGTCCAGATGCCTGAAGCCCTCCTGTGGTATATAGCAGGATCATAATGGGATTGGAAGCACTCAAACAGGCAGCAGCCGTAGCAGAGGGATGAGCGGGTAAAGCAAGGAACAGTGCACTGCGTTTCATAATTCCAAAATGAATGAGAGGCTGGGCACAACATTGAGTACTAGCCCTTGCTAAGTTAGTGGACGATGCTAAGAACGACAGGACTGAACATGCTTGTTGGCAGTGACGAGCAAAATGTATTGTTCTTGTACAGTTAATGCATGTGTGGTCTCTTCCTGTATTTAGAGGTTTTACAGCAGTTTATCAGTTTTCTGTGTTAGTTACTGCACTAGAGGGATCTGTGTGTTGTGATCAAATCTGGGCATTGATGAGCGTACGTTGGCAGCGTCTGAAATACAAAAGGATTTAGTGGATTTTATTTTGGACTTTGCATGTCTTTGTCCATGACATAGTGCACGCATGCTGAGTCTATATACCATGTGCAACATGAGAACGCCTTGTGAAAGCCGGAGTGCTTTTCTAAAAGCAATAATTGATTTGTTAGCCCAGGACTAGAGCAACACTCAGTATTTTAACTAAAATACCTACACTGCCTAAGTGAGCAAATGCCCAATTACAGGGACAGAAAAAAAAATACAACATTGAGATGTGACTTTGTAATAGCTGAGAATGGCTCTAGGTAGAAATAAAAAATTGCAGAGCTGATGGTAATTGGCTAAATAACAACATGTTCAGTGAGAAAGTCAGTGTTTGTTTTAAAGAATAATAATGACAGGTGTAAGAGATTTACTACAGCAGCTGTGTTCTGTAAATGCATCCCTGTGTCTCTTTTGAAATGCCATTAGTGGAAAGCTGTAAAAAGGTAATAATGTTAGCGGGGGTTGGGTTATTCAATAAGCAGCTGGGATAAGGTGTGCCAGCCTGGGGCAAGCCTTGCTGGACAGAGCAGGCTCTGCTCCTTCCTCACATCTCTAATGCCTTCTTAATCCCTTTTACTGTAAAACACTGGCAATGCAGCCCAGGCTACAGGGGATGTACCGTTTCTCTTAATACCGTGCTTGAGTCATCGCTGGTATTAATCTGATCTGCCTCATCAAGGCGGATGATGCTTTTCTTCCTAATCAGGCTGCTGCTAAAGCCTGTTGCTAATCCAGGTTTAAGACGTGTGTTGGAGTCTGTGTGCATCTTGAGCAGTATTGCAACACTTACTGAATGAGAGTCACCACGTTCTGAAATGCCACAGCACATGCAGTAAGGCGCACACGCAGTAATCAGATTTAATTCATGTGCATTATTATATGTTTTGGTATTCAGAGGCTACTACAGGGTTGGTATAGATTTGTGTGTGTTTGATGGGGCAGAGTTCAGGCTTTCCAAAAATAAACATGAATAAATAAGTCCACCCTGCAGTTTACTGTTAAAGAAGGATTTATTTTACTACAAGGACAGAATGTTGAGGAGGGGTCAGAAACCCCATGGTCAGTCAAGGGTAAAGGTCTTCAGTCCTTAGAGATGAACAAGTCAGTACTTTGGTCCCGACACACATTTCTTATATTATAGATCATCAAAGTGTGACATTTATCTTTTTTTGGGGGTGAAACTCTAAAGACTTAAACAATCATGAATTGGAAGGATTCCTGTGAGTTCTACCAATATTAACCTCCTTTGCCACTGTGTAATGTAGCAATTTCAATCTTGATTGTATTTATTATTATTATTAGTATTATTATTCTTATTGTAATGTCATATCTCTTGGATTCACAGCCATCCCTTCCTGTCCTGTACACTCTGTCGAGCCAGGCGACCCATGAAGCGGTTCACCTCCTGTGCAGGATGCTGGTCTTTGATCCGGTGAGTCCTGGTATTCTTCAGTCTCTAGGGGCGAGTATTCTTCAGTCTCTAGGGGCGAGTGCTGCCTGCTGCCAGTTCACAGTTTGGCAAGCTTTAGAGGATTACGAGTTCACACAGGGCTGTACTCCCGCAGTCTGCTCAGTGTAGCACCGTGAGGTCCCCTGTGAATTCAAACCAGGAGGAGTTAACCAGGGAGCGGACACTTGAATGCAGGGGCTTATGAAGAAAGCAGGCCACTTCCACAGGTCAGCAATGTTCCTTCAAACTGAAGAGCATCAATGTAAAGCCAGTTCTGTGATCTTATATTAACACGCATTGAAATATTTAGGTATCGAGCTCTTTAAGTTTCATTATCATTATTATTATCATTATTATTATTATTATTATTATTATTATTATTATTATTATTATTATTATTATTGTCTTTTTTATTTTTTTTTATTTATTGCTTTGATAAACTATACTGCTGAAGACTTTTCATGAAGACTTCAGGTCGAAACGTTTGTCATTGAATTGATGATGTTTCTTTGAGTGTTTCTGTACTGCTGCAAGGCAGAACTCAGTCTGTTTACTGTGTGCAGTGTGTCGGAAAGGGGTTCCCTTTATAAATGAGCTTGACTGGAAACACTGCTGCATGAAGGAGGATCACTTTACTTCTTAAAACCCCACGAAAACATTTCCTATAATGATGTTTGAACACTCTGACATTAACTATATATATATATATATATATATATATATATATATATATATATATATATATATATATATATATATAAACACAATACACTTAAAAAGTGCATGTGGATGCAGAAACAGAGGCTAAATGCATCCCCTAAGTGCCAGGGTCTCTCTCTCTACATTGTCAAGTCAAGAGCTGAAAGAAAATCAATAAATAATTAGTACATGACTGTGCTGCTGATCCCCCTCTTGTGGCAAAAAATACAGCCTTTTGTCTGTGGAGTTTGAACAGTATTGATGTCGTCATCCCCCAGATAAGTTCCACTGTTTAAGCTAGCGAACCTCTAACCATGCATGCTACAATGAAACTGCGGCTCTGCAGTAAAGGGTGGTGCGCACGAGTATAACACAGCTTGAATGAAATTAAACTAAAGGACTATTGCTGGGTGGGGCAGCATGCCAAACGGGCCCCTAATTGTGGTTAAACAGACCTTCTTTTCCGCAGTCGAAGAGGATCTCTGCGAAGGACGCCCTGGCTCACCCGTACCTGGACGAGGGCAGGCTGCGCTATCACACCTGCATGTGCAAGTGCTGCTACACCACCTCCTCCGGACGCGTCTACACCAGCGACTTCGAGCCCGTCACCAACCCCAAATTCGACGACGGCTTTGAGAAGAACCTCGCCTCCGTTCGGCAGGTTAAAGGTGCGTTTCAGTATGAATGGAACGTGTGCAGAACTCGTGCTTTCTGAATGGATGGATGTACGTGTGCAGAGAACCACTGCTTGGTATGAATGAGAAATGCTGTCTCTGCCATTCAAGGACAACAGCGTGGTGTATATTTGTATTAGCATTATCATTGGCACATTTATTTATTTATTTTTGCATTCTTGAATATATGAGACGCTGGTATTATAAATAAGAAAAATACCAGAAAGACAAAGCTAAATCAAGATCTCATTTTAAAAAAAAAACAAAAAAACAGTTCCTTTCCAGGTTTGTTTCTTCACCCTTCTATAATAGACCGGCTTTGTTGTCAGTGTGCTCTCAGTAAGTAATAGAAATGCAGTGGAATTGATAAAGGCTCCAAAAATAGCCTTGTCTTTCGCAGTTATTTCCACAGTAGGATCAGCCCAGTTTGTTTTTAGTGAACTGCTTGCACCTTTAAGCATCTTGTATAACACTGAAGGCTTGCAGGAAGTTGCTTATCGAAGGGGGATATCCCCACTTGCTGGTTTCACAGACCCAGATTAGCACTAACATTAGGTAGCCCAATATTTGTGCCAATCAGGGTCTGTGAAACCAGCCATACGAGTGTTAGATGCTGAATCAATGAGCTGAACACACACATTTATAGTTAATTAACAATGCAATATGCACAAGTGCATAACTAAAGTTATACAGGGAGAAAAATATATATACTGATACTGTACATTTTATAGATAAGTAGGTGTGTAGATTGCACAAGCTGTTAACCGTGATATGATTTTTTTTCTCCTCCTCCTGTGCAGAGATCATTCACCAGTTCGTCCTGGAGCAGCAGAAAGGAAATCGAGTGCCCCTTTGTATCAACCCACAATCCGCTGCTTTTAAAAGCTTTATAAGGTACACCTCCACTAGCCTGACTGTCCAACGATCTCAGAGAAAGAACACATACCAACAGTAATACAACAGTACAGCTATTTCCTGAATCTCTGATTTCGCTGTAGCCCCTCCCAGAACACTCGGGAATCTGTCTGTTAAATAGTGACCCCCTGCATGTGACATGCTCAAACCTCACCCAGTATACTGACTGTTCCACACATGTCCTACTCTGTGAGGGTTTCCTGTCTTCTGGTTACCAAACTGGCTTTTCTTCATCCCAAGAATAATCCTGTGCATCGAACACCCACCTCTTATCTTATTTTCATGAAGAAATGATTTGAATGTGTTCTTGATAAAGCTGAATAATTATAGATTATTGAAATATATCTGTTGTTGTTTTTTCTTCATCTCTGCAGTTCCACAGTGGCTCAGCCCTCTGAGATGCCCCCATCCCCTCTGGTTTGGGAATAACTGTGGACAGACACCTAACTACTGAAGACAAAAACGTAGCATTTCACTGGAGTCTAGGACTAGCAATTTTGGAGTTTTTAACATGTGTGTACTGTAATTTTACTAATGAAGTTTTAAATTATCAACCACTGCTGAGAAAAAGGAGTATATATTATTGGTCAGTAATAATACTAAAATAATTTACGTTTAGGTAGACAACAGTAAAAACACTGATAGCCAAAAAAAAAAAGTCTACTTGGAACTTTTATTTAATTTTTGTTGTATTACTGAATAGCTCTTGATTGAGTGTTTAGAGTTTATATATATATATATATATATATATATATATATATATATATATATATATATATATATATATATATATATAAATAAATTGCACCCCCCTCGGCGCCAGACTGCCACTCAGACACACAGATATATGTATACATTGTCAGTTTAACTCCGAGGGTTGCTAGATAAGATGGGTGTATTACTGTGTGGATTTTTACTGATGAAGATGTAGTGCTGGTTTGTGCGAAAGAGAGAAATTAACAGCTTTTATTGTCATCGTATATATATATATATACTGCAGAAAAGAACCAAACCGAATGAACTTCTAACTACAGAGTAAGAGGTTTCCCTGAGCCATGCCTTGATATGATATACCTGACTCAAGATAAGGAAACAAGCACACGACCAGTCGTGTTCTGCTTGCTGGCTGTGGCAGATAGTGGAGTTGGGCGGGTCAGCTGGTAAGGAAATCCAAGTGGTGGCTTCTCCAGAGACGCGTGCAGGTTTTTTTTATTTTTTTTTCGGGGAGTGGTTTAATACAAATCGAGAGGCTGATTTGTAGTTAGAAAATGCTAAATGTCTGTTATCTCCCCGACACACGCGCTGCGCCTCCTCGCAAAACATAACCAATATTTTATTTCAGAAGACTTTGTTTGGTTCCTCCCCCAGTTTTATTTCTTATCATTCTTTGGCATGTGGCATCGTGATCCACAGAATATAATATGTAAATAGTTTCAATAATGGGTAGATTTTAAATAAAATGAAAGGACAAAAATCCTTAAACTTTGCTGTATAGAGGTGATATAACCTGCACTTTTTTTTTTTTTTTTAGGGCTGTGAATTTTTTTGTGATTTTTATTATACTGGAGAAGTGTAAAAAAAAATGAACGAAACAAAAAACACACACATGTAAGCAATTATGTTAATTGTGTTTTGTGTCTTTAACAGAGAGCTGTGGAAGTGTTGAAATGTCACAGTAGTACCAAGGTTTTTGTTTGTCTTTTGTTTTGAATATTCTTTTTTTTTAGACGATTCCTCCTGTTTTAGAAGAACACTGAACTGTATCTTCTGTGTATATGTATATAATGAACTCGTTTGGAAGGCCTCTACCTCCTGGAGTATATCACTTGGTTTGTTTACCTCCACTAGTTTTTATTTTAGTGTGGAGATTTAAAACTTGAATGTCCCAACTTTTATATTTAAGACAAACAAGATGTTTTTTTTGTTTCACCTCTATGAAGAAATCTATTGGATGATTCATTCAACCAACCACCACCACCACCCTGCTGTATTTAAAACATGATAACCCAGTCTTGCTCGTGGATTTATGACTGCTGTATTGAGCAATTATGATTGTTCATCCCTGGTGACCTGAAGCAAAAGTTGGAGAATTTAAGAACTTTCTTGCAGAGACTTTCAACTTTAATGAAGTAAAAAAAAAAAAAGAAAGAAAAACAGCGAGACATCGTGCTTGCCGAGCACTGCAGACTGCGAGTAAACTTGAACGGGTGATTAAATGTGATACTGAAGGCTTTTATATAAGCAAAGCTTTTTAAAGTTTGCATTCATCAGAAGAAAGACGAAGAAAAAGGGTTAAAGAAGGGAGATAGCAGCTCCAGAGGTTTGTTATTTTAGGTAGCACGTTCTCCGGTCGCTTTCTAAAAATGTAGATTTGAAGTACAGTGGTGAAAACTCATTAAATGTGACATTTGAAAAAAAAAAGTGTCTCTTGTGATTTGTGTTAAATTTAAATTGTGTTGAATAATGATATTACTCTCACCTTGAGCACTGTTCAACCCTGACTTGAGGGGTGAGTCCGGGGCCTCTCTCAAGCAGGGGATTACAGGGGTGTTGGGGGTTGGGGGGGTGGTGGTGCACTGTGCGCAGTCACACCCACAGCAAACAATGTAGTTTAACTGCCTGCTTTATGAAAAGAGTCATGCAGGGGAGAGGGAACGACAACATTAATACAGCCAGGCCAAAGCTGTTCCACACTTCAGCAGCGTCACACTATACCAGCTTCACACTATAGCAGGACGCAGTGCTGAGGCAGCTGTGCCAAGTAAAGCTTCACTGTCATGCAGCACTGTCAATAACCAGGCTGTGCTGGAATTGAACTGGAAGGAGTTCATGAAAGGTTATCAAGAGTGGAAATCTCGCATCAAAGTCAGTTCCCAAACATATAGTTGTTTTTTTTTCTTCTGTATTCCATCTTTCTTTATAAATATATAAAATCGACAGCTATAAATAATGTATCATTAATTTTTAGCTTGCATCTGGATGAAAGTATTTAAACTCTCTTAAATGAGATTAAAGGAAACTGCTTTTTTTATTTTATCATGCTCTTGTTTAAGCGCTGGCACACGATATAATACAGAATGAGTGGCACAGAAATAAGTTTACAATGCAACAGCGCCCTCTTGTGACCGCGTACTGTACAGAGATGCACATGCTACTTAATCTCAAGTGCAAACAGATGGGGAAGGGATTCTTGTTCAGGAACCTGTCCTGTTTCAGAAGGGTAACTAAAACGAACGACAAAAAAATGTTAAAAGCAAATCATCGTTTTATTTTTTACCAGCTTACCCTTGCAGACCATCTCCCTGAGAAATAAAGGAATCCACTTAAAAAACATTTTTTTTTTTTTTAATAGCCTATGAAAAGAAACCTACAAGTATATCTGCAGCGAGTAGAGTAAGGATTTGCATTTGGGGTTGGGTGCGTTTGTATTTCAAACATTCCTAAACAGGGACATGCACACAGCAGGGAAATAGGAATAAAACAAAAACAGAAGGACAACAGTTAATTTTTTATTTGAGACACTGGTTGCAGACATTGTAAGCCTTTTGTTTTCATTTTTTAAGCAAGGTGCTAATTATTTTTACAAATTAAAAAAAAAAAAAAAAATACAATTGAAAAACCTAAATACTGTGCCAGTAAAGATTAGACATTGGCCTATACAAAACACATTGTGAAACCAAAAAAACAAAACAAAAGTAGTTCTGTATCTTTTATGCACAGTAATAATAATAATCATCACCATAATAACTATGTCTGCATAACTAACAAGAAGCCTGCCCTTCACTAAGTGTTAATTAAAAACTCATTTCAATTGTGTTTGTATTTTATTACTGAAGATTTGCAGATGAGTGACCAGGTTTAAATTCTCACCCCTTCTCTAACACATGTGGTTGACATGGGTCTTAATTTAATTTGGTTATTTCTACACACAAGTACCAATTTGTCTTAAGCCAAAAGAACCACATCCTCAAAGTGCTTTCTTCCATTACTTAATTCACTCTTATTTCTTTATAAGTTATTTATCTAGTTATTGAGAAGGAGAAAAGAAAAAAACAATGATATCAAATGTTACAAAATGAGAGAGTGCTGAAGAGAAGCCGGATTACATTATCTAGTTGCTCGGTTCTATTTTTTATTTTTTTTTTATTTTTTATTAACAGGCATTTGACCGCTTTCAAAAAATAAGAGTTAATTAAAGACTGGAGTAAATGCTTTGAACACATGGCCCAAAGCTACCCAATGCAGACCTTGCTCTGCACGGCCAGTCGAATGTTCTCATAAAGCCACCTTGACCCCTTCAGTTGAGACAGTGGATTAGTTAGTAAATCCACAGGGAGCTGTGAAAACAGCTCTCCCATACAATCAAAACAACAGTCCCACTTTAAATGACACAGATTTGAAATCCCAAATGAAAAAAATAAATAAAACAACAAAACTGAAAATTGTGTACTTTGGGTTTTGCTTTATAGAAATTAGTATAATAACATTTAAAAAAAAAAAAAAAAAAAGCACCCCAAGCAATATATTTAACATTTCTTTTTTTTTTTTTTTTTTTTTTTTTTTTTACTATGGGGCATAAGATAAGAACCACATTTGCTTTGGCTACATAAACAATACATTGTTTTAATGTTGTAGTTATTCTGAATTACTGTAGTGACAGCCGAGATCAATTAAGGAGGAGCCCTCACCAGTTTCCCTCCTTTTATTTAGGTTTTAATAACCTTGTGTTAATGGACTCTGAGGAGCTCTGTTCAGGTTTAGATCACATGGACACTCTGTTCCCAGTTGGGGTTCCTTTCACGTGCACTAAACCCGGGCTTCCAAACTAACTTGTTGCGAGTGGCTCAATTTGCTTCTCACATATACTGACTAAACTAAAGAAACCCCGTTGACCCCGGTTCATCCACTACCATCAAAAGCCAGTTTAAAACAGGCTGATCACCAGCAAGACAAGTCTGATGATCTCAGCAATTTCGTCCCTGATGAATCACACCTTGTCCACTCAGAAACAAAGGAGCACACTATGATGCCTGAAGCACCACGACTCCCACAGAGTATCATTTTGAGGTCAGTTGATTTAGAGGTGGGTGGGTGGAAATCCAGCTATTTGTTTGATGGGAGGGGGGGGCTCTACAAATACCTGCAAACAAACTGAACCACACTTAATTACAACAAGCACGGAAACTCACTCAACATACAGCACTTGAAGGGCCCCTGGGGGAGATCTTTAAAGTAGCAGCTTCAGATCTCTAGTGTCACACAGCCCGGTCCCCAACCCACCCTGCCCCTGCAAACAGGCCAATGCAGAAATCACAGAGGTACTGATTACACTGGAGCCAGGCCTCCAGCTGCCAGGCTGTCACACTGCAGCAGTGCAAGTTTAACTAAAGCACCAGGTAAATACTTTTGTGTCAAAGAAAAAAATCATACATTTCCAGTAGAAAACTGATCTGCATCTATATATATATATATTACACACACACATACACTTTTTTAAGGTGATGCAAAAGCCTCAATCAATCAGTGAATACAATCGTGTTTGCACAAACAGACCAACCAAAAAAGTTTAAATAAAATTAAAACAAATGCAAAAACACTAAAAAATCTCTTCAAAACAATTTAAATAGGTTTTGATTTTAATGAACGCTTTATTTTGAAATTTTAAAAGGACATGTGAAATGTGTAAAAGCATGGTAGAACACACACTCGATCTCTTAAATATTTTTCCCCCTCAAACATTCAGGTGAACACTTTTACAACAGTCTCACTACCGTGGCTGTCTCCTGCGCTCCACGTACAGTATAGAGGCAATTATTTATTTATTTAAATACATCCTAATTTTATACAGCTTCCAAACTAATTTCACTGCCCAGCATCATAGAGAACAGTTCTAAAAGTGTGATGTTCAGAACGCAGACACACTTCGGCACAGCAGGCAAATACAAATGCTGGGACAGCGCTATTGGTTCAGAAGCAATGCTCCAGTTGACACAATGATGTTTTAAAAAACAAAGACTACGTGGAGCGCAAGACGAGCAGCAGCAAGTAGCAAGAATGCGGTCTCGCAGAACAGAAGGTCAGTTTGTTTTCTCTCCTCCCATTCGTTAAACAGATTGTGCACCAAAAAAAAAAATATATAAGTATGCTGTGCATTGGATCTCAGTCAAGTCAAATTATTCAGACACATCAGCATTCAGGTTACACAATTACCGGTTACCAACCAGTTAGCTGAAATAATAATACATTTTAATCTAAAAAGAAATGCAACTCACTAGATTATATTCAAGAAGGAGGATATATTACTAACACACACATTATATATATATATATATATATATATATATATATATATATATATATATATATATAATTTTCAATTCCAGGTTGTAAGACAGACCTGCATCTGTTTGGTTTCATGTATGGCAACCCCAAACAGCATGGTGTAGTTCCACCCAGTGTTCATTTACCTGCGAGTTAGCTTATTCTTGAGCTGGATTCACTGCCCTGGGATGCTCTGCATGAAGAGGGCTACAGAAAAGCAAACTGCATTGCACTGTATTGTATCGAGTCTCTTTTGAAGACAACTTGATATAAAAATATAATAATAATAATAATAATGATGATGATTTCATTCAAAAACGTACAATTTTAAATGACACAGAGTGAAACTACAGGGTGCATTTTTTGAGTTTTCCCCCCCAAAACAAACCCTATTGAACCCAGGTCTACAGTTACAAGAACAGCATGAAACTGCTTCAATTAAAATAAAATAAAAACACACGCAGGAGCGCAAACTGGCAATCGTTACCTGCTAAGATCACGATAACATTATCCAAACGTAACAAAAGAAAAAATTCAGACCAGGGCTCCACATTATTATCACTTGCCTGCCTACTGCTTCTCAGTCCAACAGTCACCAGATGTCAAGAGTTGATTAAAAAATACAAAAATCAGGCAATAGCTTAATCAGGGTTACAGATAAAGAGGATCCCTGCACTGCAACTATGATCTCAATTAATTAATTAGTCACACCTGAGCTAATCAGACACTAGCAGCCACTGACTGGTGGCTAATTAAACACTAGTAAAGTCTGGAATGGCTTGAACTTCTTGATTACTCTATCTGTCAATTCAAAACCAACATCAGCTGGTGAATAGCAGGTGGACATGTGCCAACAGGGAGCCCTACAGACCCTCGCCAACTGGCTCCCAACTCTGGCTCTCAACACCCATTCCAGGGCAGGTTTTGTATAAAAACAGGTTCATTGAACTGGCCAAGCAATCAATCGACTATTCAGGGACTTGGCTGGATAAAGTCCTGGACTGGAACGGACCTCAAGGACTGGAGTTGGAAGCCGCTGTACTAACGGAATGCCCGGAGCAGGCAGGCTCTGTGGCTGGTAACCTGGGGGGGGTTATGGGAAGGCTGCGCTCCCGTCAACTACATGCAGACAAACAACAGCAACACTACTCCTGTAACTCCTAGGACAACTGCAGGACGCCACGCTGTTCCAAAACAGGGACAACTGCAGGACGCCACGCTGTTCCAAAACAGGGACAACTGCAGGAAGCCACGCTGTTCCAAAACAGGGACAACTGCAGGACGCCACGCTGTTCCACAGCAGGGACAACTGCAGGATGCCACGCTGTTCCAAAACAGGGACAACTGCAGGACGCCACGCTGTTCCAAAACAGGGACAACTGCAGGACGCCACGCTGTTCCACAGCAGGGACAACTGCAGGACGCCACGCTGTTCCAAAACAGGGACAACTGCAGGACGCCACGCTGTTCCAAAACAGGGACAACTGCAGGACGCCACGCTGTTCCAAAACAGGGACAACTGCAGGACGGAAATAACTTGCTTAGTTGTGCCGTTTTGAAAGATTACACTTGGAAAACAACTTGCTGTTGAACAGTAAGCGCTCTGTGAATCAAAACATGGCACGAAATATAACAGGATTTTCTGAACACCAGGAAACGTATGCCCCAGGCGATCATACAGAGTTCACACATCAAACATTCCATTTGTTTTGTTGTATAAATGCACCTCCATTCAAAAAATAAAATTTTTAAAAAAAAGGTGTGCCACACTGAATTTGGTTTTACGCTACAGTAATTGAAAAAAAGATTAATTTGTTATACCTATATCAATTAACACAATTTAGCATTGTTTTTCTTAAATACATTAGTTAGTCATAAACAAACTGCAATTGAAACACACACATTTGTTTAAATAAGTGCTCATTGGAGAATTGTGTGAGGACGAGACAGCGAGAGTAAGAAAAAAAGAAACAAAAAT
Source organism: Acipenser ruthenus (assembly GCF_902713425.1). NCBI lineage: Eukaryota > Metazoa > Chordata > Actinopteri > Acipenseriformes > Acipenseridae > Acipenser > Acipenser ruthenus. Next base: position 1,492,345 of record NC_081214.1, read on the forward strand.
AATTAGGCGTGAATATACAATACAAAAGAATTCGTCATTATCCCAGGGCAGTGAAGGGTTAACCCTTTTTAAATGCCAGATCAGCCTGAAACACTTTCATTTGTGAAATTATAGGTAGAAACACAACCTGAACATGCTGGCCGGGAGAGTATCTGGTTAACAAAGTACTTCACAGTGACATTTAAAAACAGTTCAGATTTCTATATTTATTTAAGCATCTATTCTTTTTTTAATTCCTGCTCCTCAGTAATATGTTAATACACTTGGTGCTACGCAACTTCATTTATTTTATTTATTTATTTTTAATAAATTTTAAAAAGAGAGCCTCCGATTAACACTAGCTAAAGCTTGTCTAATCGCGTGAAACACAGAATACTCAATGTGAACTCAAACAAGCTGAATCGCTCAAATTATTATTATTATTATTATTATTAGGGCAAGTAAACGTGGTGTTAAAAATCAGCAGACTGGGAGTCAAACATTTTTTGGCAAGAAAACTTCATACTGGTCTCTTCGTTGGAGCGATGGCTTTCCTAATTCTACCTGAGTGACTTATTCAAATCCTCCCAATTATCAACAGCTCACAGCCATTGCCAGCAGGGGTCAGTATTTTAGACCAATTTGCAACTAATACATAACGTTTACATATATATATATTTTTATTATATTTTTCTCATTAGAATAAAGTGCTAATTGATTTTTTGTTTTTTTTAATCTCTAGAAACAAACTATTAAAAAAAACAAAACACTATTGCCACTACTAATAATTATCTTCTCCCACAGAACATTCCCAACAAAAGAAAGAAGAATGGAGAAATAAAACCGAAAGGGAGAGACAAAGGGGGGGGGGGCTGTAAATATGAATGTTTTCAAGTAATAACAGCTCTTCATAAACTTGAACCCTCCCCGTAACCTTTTTATAGTATTCAAGCTAGTGAGGTTTAGTTTTTATTAATTGCTCAATACCCTATTTCTTTCTATCTATTGCCACTAAAATGTGTCTTTTTGTAAAGCTCAGTTTTTTTTTTGTTTTGTTACTGACGGCAAGCTGCTAAAAACACGCTGCATCACAAAGGAGGAGGCAGCAGGTTAAGGTGGTGCAGTAAATTCAAGTAGCTTTGCTGACCGCTCACTGACCGCTAGAATATGCTTTATAGTAAACTCTGGTTATCGTGACTAAGACTGCTTGAAAATATTTAAACTAGTTGGTAAGGGCCCCACTTTTTTTTTTATGTAGTTTCCTTCCCTTCCCTAGAAAAGGGAAAAAGATGCACATTCAAATTTAAACACAAGTGTAACACAGAGCATCTACAGCAAAGCAGGGCTTTTTTTGTTGTTGTTCTAGATAATGGCGTAGAAAACAAACAGAATTGTGCATCAGAATGTGTTGTGTCACTTCATTCGCTTTCTCGCTCCTCTCCGGTAACTGCGACAGTGAACGAGGCTCTTCTCGTTGGAGTTCAGTGCAGAGGAACGACGCGTCACCGAATCAAGATGACCAGCAACGTTAGCATTATACTGAGCGACCTTCTTTCCAAAATGACAATTAAGACAATTTCCTCCTCCTCCTCCTCCTCCTCTGTTCCAAGGCTTAGTTTTTTGTTTTCAATCGCAGCAAGAGAGACAGGACGGCTAGACTCCTGCCACATTATCATCACATTTTGAAATCTATAAAACGTCAAGGCCTTTATAGATACATAAAAAAAAAATAAAACATTCTATTTGCTCAACGTGATCGACCTTTTAATTATATTATGTTACTTTTTTTTTTAGGGGTCAAACTATATAACTATATATATATATATATATATATATATAACTATATATATATATATATATATATATATATATATATATATATATATATATATATATATAATAAAAAAATTAAAAGAGAAGAAGAGAGATGGAGCATCCCGTTTCGGCCGGACGGGTCAGTCGCTCGTCTCTCCACGAACCACCCAGACCCTCCTCTTGTGAAGTCGGACCAGCTCCCTGGGAGGCGCACTGCTGCCCCAGCAAGTACTTTCAGAACCACAAGTAACAGACCATCTGCTTCCACCACAAGCCCTTGCACTGGAACCAGAGCTCACGTATTTAAAAGTTAAAGCATTTCGTGCACGACTCCTTAAACCGTCTGAAGCGAGCTCAAGCCGGTGTGCTTGTCCTTTTGTTTTTAAATGCTTTGTGTGTGTGTGTGTGTGTGTGTGTGTCTTATTTTTTAAATGACACGTTGTAGTTTTTAGTATCTGTCGTGAGATTCCTCTTCTAGGTTCCACTGCACAGCTGAAGGAGTAACTTCCCAACACAGCTGTACTGCTGCAATAAGGTACAATAAAAAAAAACCAAAAAAAAAAAAAAACAGTCAAGTGTCTTCAGTCTTCAGCCTCATTGGTCTGGCAGGTCCAGGGCTTCATCGTAAGTGATTATTCTTTTTGGATCTGTAAGAGAAAAAGAAATAAAACCAGAGTTTTACAGGGACAGCAATTAAAGACGACTCCCACTGCGATCCATTCCTGGTTTTACTAGGAGTTTAATAAGGCACACCTGAGCTTGTTACCTATATACTGGGGCTAATCCAGCTTCTAGTAATACCTGGAACACTATTATAGCCGCTGTGCAATAGCAGTATTATAGCCGCTGTGCAATAGCAGTATTATAGCCGCTGTGCAATAGCAGTATTATAGCCGCTGTGCAATAGCAGTATTATAGCCGCTGTGCAATAGCAGTATTATAGCCGCTGTGCAAGAGCAGTATTAGTACCACTTTTGGTTTAGTATTACAGTGGAGACTGAATAGTCTACAACCCATGTACTGTATGGTGTTAATTTCCGAAATTGATTTTCCATTCATGCTGTTATTGATAATGCTTGAACATACACTGACTAACAAGTAAATGTTTCCATTGCCATCGTTTCATGTACCTGACAGCGAAACCCTGATGTGCCACAAAAAAGGCGTTGGAAAAACATGACTCAGTAATTCCAAGTCCGTTATCTTTTGCTGCCAAGAAATTATACAACTTACCTTGTTTTTGCAAGTTCAAAATAAATTCCATTTCTGAAAAAAAAAAAAAAGAAAGTTTTCAAAAACTGCTTTATTATGCAAAGCACAACTCAACATTTATTTTCTAGTAAAACCTAGCTGCTGAATTTAAAATCTTTCTGAAGCACGGTTAACGTTTGTCTACACTTGACAGAACTTCACAAGCATAAATTATAGGAAGATTGGTCAGCATTGCTGGAGGGTGGCACTGCGGCTGAACACAATGCTTCACATGACAACCCCACAGGCTTTTCTATAAAACGTGTGCTGAATTTAACGTTAAAATCTACGACCAGGCATCAATAGATGGGAGCTAAAACAGCAACAAAAATAAAAAAATAACCTTGTGTCGTTTTAAAAAGCACAGCATGCTTTCAAACATGTTATATGGCAGTGCGGTCATGATTCCCATTGCGTTATACAGCGGAACACAAGCAGCACTACAGTCTGGTAACGATATTGAAGGGAAGTCAAGTATTTAAGCCTGGGCTTGGGGATTGCAAACCCAGAATGGGACTGGTTCCCCTAACCCAGAACCTGGGCAGCGGAACCCGTGCAAGAGTTCCACAGTGTCAGGGTTCCCTAGATCTGCGCAGCACACCTAGAAGGAAGCGATCTGTACAAACGGTGCCCTAAACCCTGTATGCAGGTCAAGAGCCAGCTGTTGAGAAAAAGCCTGCTGCATGGGATAGATCTGCACAAAATGCTGAGGATGTAGCCACTGCATTAGCAACTTCCCCCTTTCAAAGACATAATAAAGTCCATTATCTTCAGCTGAAAAACCAGTCTGCTCGCCCCAATCGCGCAGTCTCGAACTGTGAATCAAGCATTTAAAAAGGAGCGATTGCTACAGCTCAGGCAACCACGTGAACCATTTCAGACACTTTCTCAGACAGAATATTATTAATCAGGAACGCAAACAAAGAAGAACAGCCGACGGTGCAGAGAAGTCACGGTGCAAATGTTCTCAGAAACACACACGCAGCGAGAGAACTGTGCATGTTTATATCAGAACAAAACATATACGACAGCAAAAAAAAAAAAAAAATCTGGAATCAGCTAAAAAGCTGAACCCAGCCTCATCCCCAATTTATTTCCGTTTCTTTTCAAACTAATCACTCAAAGAGACCTCCACCCGGCCCCACCCCATCTTTCTGCACATCTTGCAAACTCAAGGTCAAAAAAACATTTCCATGCCATGCTATACATATATATATATAAAAAAATAATAATAATAAACACACACATATCCTGCAGGAAATGACTGAGCATAAATTTTAAAAAATACAGATACCTATTTGCTGTTGTGTTTCTCTTAAAGTTTTAATAACCTTTTCAAATAGGGGAAACAACCCCCCCTTCTTCGAGTAAGCTGCAGCAATGGGTGGTTATTCAAACTGGGTACAGTACACGGGAGAGAGATCAATGGGATAGAGCCCTTTGTCAGGGTTCCTTCACAGCAGTGTGTGCCGGTGCTCAGTGATCAGATGAAATCTGTCCGTTACCAGCGTCTAGCTCCTATGACTCTCTCAGCATGAAATACTCATGTAACTCTGTTGAGTATTTCAATTGAAAAAACAAATGTGAGTGTTTACTAGTGTCCCGACACACTGTACCTCAACCACAGCATGCAAAACACTCCTCTGGACCAGAGCGCCGAGAGGAAGGGAGCAACTGAGATCTACTAAAACTAGTAAGAAGTTAGCTGCAGGCGAGTCGCAGCACGCGAATGTCAAATACTATCTTGCTAGTTTAACGATGTGAAAATGATTTTAATTCCTCCACCACCTATTTCAAGTCAAAGCTAACATGCAATTAAAAACTAAAATCAGATTTCTTTGATTCACTTTAACTTTGTTCTTTCTTTCTGTAGGCTGTTTAGTTTTCCATTAGCTATTGTTCACCCTCCACTTTCAAAGTAGTTTGAATCTCATCTTGACTGCAGAGCAGTGCTGCACCAAGCACCAGTTCCCACTTGATAACTCAAACGCAAGTGGGCCAGGTCTAAAGAATACCACACTTTGATTGACAGCTAGTCTATCCAACCGCCAGGGATTGTTGGCAGGCTGGCACCAATAAGAATTGAGCAGGAAGATTCCACTCTGGTCACAGACAATTCTAGAACACTTGTGAATACCGAGTACTGTAATATAGGAATAACATTTAAGTAGCAAGAAAGAAATAATAAGTATAAAAAAATTTATAAAAATAAAACTACAAGCCATTACTAAACTTTTAAAATACAAGGTCCACCTTGATGTATCTGAAGAACGTTAAAGAAAAGCAGTCTAAGATGTAGGTTATTAGCCTTAGAAAGAATGATTAAATGACACGCTATCGGCTGCCAGTATGCAATTCAAACCATACAGAGACATAGCGGACGCAATACAGTTGCTCAAAATATAACGAGAGTGATGGTTGGTCATGATTATGCACAAATAAATAAAAAATAAAATATATATCTAATTTAAAATCAGACCCCTTTCAAAGTCGAAAGATAATGTACAAGTACCATTTTTACTATCACCCTTCATGGACCCTCTTCTATTCTATGTTTTTGCAATGATTCCCCCCCCCACCAATCTTCTATAAAGAAGCATTACCTTTAGTGTGATAAATAACAGCAGTTTTAACATCAAATGCCCCCCAGCTGCCTCTTCTGTCTGAGCCTCTCTGGTATCTCTGTTCTTTGGCCAAGGCCAACATAGGGTTCGTCGGAGAAGCCTGAGGCGATTCAGCACCAAGGTCCATAGAAGAAGCAAACACTATCGCACCCGGGTTCACCGCCTCAATCGTCCTCTGTAATCCACCGTGCACCTCCAACGAGGAAGGGCCTCGCGCGCTGCCGGGTGCCGCTGGGCACGCTTTTAAAGCACTGCTAACTACTTGAGGGTTAGTCCGTTTCTCCAGTTCGTAAGCCTTTGGAAACGCCGGTCCTGAGGGAAGGAGATGTTGGGCACCCTGGGACACCGAAGCAGCAGCGCACTCCCCTTGAAAAGTCACCTCGCCGGCTTTGCTGCCCGCGGCAGACCGTCCGGCTCGCGCCTCGGGGCCGGAGCTCGGCTCGTTGATGAAGGATAACCCCCACTGGTTCTGGAAAATGTCCCCCAGGTTTTGTTGATTTGTCTGTGCGGAGGCAGGCAGGTCCCCCGGGCTCACGCCGGGAAGCACGGGTTGCATATTTGAAGGATAGATGAAAAGGCTGGGTTTCTTTTGTTCGCCAGTGGCAGTGGAAGGAGGGGTGCTGCTGCTGTCGGGGGACAACGATACACTCCCTCCCCCTGGGAAGGAGGTCGTTAGGGTACTAGCAGCGGTGCTTAAAAAATGAAGCAGAGGCCCATCTCTGGAGAGCGGGCCGTTGGTAAAACCGGCCGAAGCGACGGCTTTCATAGCGGACATGGGAACTTGGGCCAGTCTTCCAGGGACGTGCGTGAGGAATGCCTCCCCAGCTGCCTTGTTGAGGTTCTCTTTAACTTTGCTTGCATAACTTATCTTGGGAACAATTTTGGCGCTGCTGTTGTCCACAGGAAAGACTGGGGGCGGCTTGAATAAGGTCCACGAGTCGTCTTTAGTTGCCACGGAAGGCCTGGTTTTGTTCGGCCTGTCCTCCAGCTTTTTAGCAGCAGCAGCAGCAGGGAGTTTAGCGTCCGAGTTCTTCCTCTGAATCTCAGCCATTGCTGTCGCTGGCTTGGCTCTCACTGCCCTGCCACTGGCCTCCAGCCACCTGTCCGCTTTCTCAACGCACTCTGGTTTACACAGTTCAGATTCTCGTTTTGTATGAAGGCCGCCGCCCTCCTCCTCCTCCTCCTCCTCCTCCTCCTCCTCCTCCTGCTGCATGGTTCTGTCCAGCGGCAGGGTCATGTTCTCCAAGCCTTTGGCGCTGTTACGCCTCGCTTTCCGTTTCTTGGGCGTGGTGTAGCCGGTCTCCGATCCGCTGCCATCGTTGTCCGCGGCAGGCTTGCCGGGGTAACCGTTTGTAATGCAACCGGAATTGAGAGCCACCACTCCGTTCAGAAGGGACACCGCCTCTCTCTTGTCCACGGCTTTGCCCCCCCGAGGCTTGCTCTCAGAGGGCTTGTCATTCTTTCTGTCCATACTGTTTTTATGATTGCAGTTGGCTTTGCTTCCCACTTTGAGGTGCAGGGAGCTGACCCGGACTGCTGGAGCGGTCTGTTTGGGTTTCAAGGTAGTGTCGAGGCGATGTGTGTTACCATTTCCTACGCCAGAGGAGAGCAGGCTGCTGGAGTCCTGAAGTTTAACAACCTTGTCTCTCTCTCCAGTGCTACAGTTTAGTTTTCCATTTCCTAAACAGATTATGAGAAAAAAAAAACATTAGAAGGATGTAAAAAAAGAGATATTAAGTCATCAGAAAGGTTGATAGAACAAATAAAATAGTATATTACATGATTTATTTGGTTTCCCCAAGCTATTAATAAAAGTAAACAAAATGGATCCAACATCATGGTTCGATTTAAATAAGACAACCTTATACATTGCCTTTTTTAATTGGAGATTAAAGATGAAATCGAGAAACCTTTAAAAATAAGACAGAAATGAAATACAGGATAAGCAAAAGCATGTATAGTGCTCATCTAGTGTAGGACGAAGCCAGTTTAATCTGGTTATGTGAAATCAATGCCAACAATCTGGTGCAGATAGATCAAAGACAGGTTAAAACAACGGAAGGGGAGAGACTGAAATGCACAACAGAACAGTAACTTGCCCTCTCAGTAAAAGGATGACAACGTGCACCACATGATCCCAAACATTGATATCCCTGTTCCACTGCAGTTGTGAAACTTTTAACAGTTGTGTTTGGGGGGGGAAGTGTTAGAGAAGTTAGCATGACTTTAGGAGTTCTACCTACATGATACACTGTAAGTTTGTTTTGTGTAAAAAAAATAAAATAAAAGGTTCCGACAAACAGAAAATGTATTTATCGCAAAGCGTAACTGCCCTGCAATGCAGTGAATTTATTTTCCTGTCCACTGGTTAATGAATAACTAGCAGGAGATCGTTTGTGGGAGTCACAGTGTCAAAGGAACACCGACCCCATAATGGAACTTGAAAACTGCTTACTAACTCCACCTGACGGCGCATATTTTGCTCCCAAATGTACGTACATGAATGCAAAAAGGGACATTTTATTTGTTTAGACTTCAGAAAAAAATCACACATTTGGGTCGCAAAAAGAGAATAACTTAATTAAAACTATTTATTACAGGAATGGCACACTAAAACGTTGTTATTCTAATCAAAAGCCGGGAGGTAGTTTCACAGTAAATTTAATTTCAACCTAATTTAAAATACGAGGACTCTGGTTTCTGTAAAAGGGCAGGTACGGCGCTGTATTGCTATATTTAAAGTAACCATCCACGGCTTTAATAACGGGGTCAGATACTGTCACTTTTGTCAGGTCATCCATTGCGTCTCTTTCTAGATCTTACTGTCGTGGTCTGGGGCCAGCAAATAGAATAAATAAAAAATATATAATCGGTCTTTTTTTAGTATTATTATTATTATTATTTTTCCTCTAGTACTGTACTAGCAGTAAAACTTAACTAGGTCACCGAATTAAAAAATAATTTACACACAGTAAACATTAAGAAGTAGTTCGTTTTTGTATTTAACAAATTTCGTGTCACTTTTGGTTGAGAGGCAACAAGCAGACAAAAAAAAAACACACACACCAAAGCAAACCTCATGTCTTGGCCTCCTCTCCGTTTAAAAACACGACACGTAAGACCTCTCCTTTGACAAATACACCGTGTCTAAATACATAGGACACATTTTAAATTTCAAAACAGTTTTGATACCCGCACAAAGACGATAGCAAAACCTTGCTTTCCGCTACATAACATTAATGAAAGCAACAGGCCCGCCTAGCAATAATAATAATAATAATAATAATAATAATAATAATAATAATAAGGGCTGAGCTACTTCAAAAACACAGCGGCGGTGACAATACAACACAGCGCTGAAACGTTGGGCACCCATGTTACAATTAACAGACATCTTATAAAACGTGTAAGTTAAATCTGAGGGGAACGATGGCAGGAAAATTGAAAAATAAATAAAATACTTCATTTTTTTTTGGTCGCCCGGTGCTGGGAACTCCAACATGGCGGACAGGAAACTGTAGTCGCGAGCAGCCCAGCTCTCATGCATTCCAGCAGAGCCGGCTAGTAATAATAATTATAATAAAAACACTGACTGTGTCGACCAGAAAACGCGTTTAAATCCGCTTTTAATACAAATGACGCACAGTCCTAAAGGAGGAGGTGCACAAACCGAGTTGGAATCGGGTAAGATCGGAGCAACAAGGTCAATCTCCATAGTATTAATTGCTGTTCCACGCAAGCACATTCAGTTTCCACTTCAATTGCCTTGTCCCTGTTTTCTGTCTCTTCAATCTAAAAAAAAAAAAAAACTAAACCTGCCGACCTGTTTTCTTCGTGTGCGTTTCCTGGCGCTGGTACTGGCAATGGTTTTGTTCATGTTTCAGGGTTTTTTGGGGGCGGCCGTGGATTTTCTCTTCTCCATAGTGGCAGTGCAGCTCCTGCACATTGGACTGCTCCTCCATTTGAAGTGCAAAAAAAAAAAAAAAAAAAAAAAGGAAAGCTGAATCTGTGGCTCCAGTCAGCGCACTGAAAGGTCGCTGACTGAGCTCGAGTGGAGACTGCTGGGGCTGCCCAACCACACAAACCTAGCGACTGAGAGAAGAGCCGCCGCTCCAACAGTATCTTTACTAATAATATGTTCTTCCGCCGCCTCGCATGCATTTAGGGTTGGGCTCAAACGTCAGCAAGCCGACTGTAAAACAAATAATAATAATACAAAAAAAAAAACTGCTGGAGGTTTGCAAAAGCAGACTCTACTCCTGACTCCATTCTGCAAGAGTTTAACTGAAGCAGCGTTACTGTAAGCCATCAGTGTCACAGCTAGAATACAGAGCGCGCACACGTGTTGATCCTGCGGTTAATACAGCAACCAGTACAGTAACACAATTATATCCGGTAGGTACTGCACACGCAAAAAGAACTATTTAAATGCATTTTATTATTATTTATACAGTAGTTTTATATAATTCAATTTACATTTTTTTAATGTACAAACTTAGCACTGAGACCGAATGCTTTGACAATCAGTATTCAATTTTAGCACAGTATGACCTATGACAAAGGGTGTGTGTGTGTGGTGTGGGGTGTGGGTGTATGTGTGTCTCTGTGTGGGTGTGTGTGTTTCAGTGACTCTAGTGTTACAAGTGAAGATAATCTTGCTGAAGTGTTCACTTATATATTGGTACCAAATGAGTTGGCAGGGTTGTACTATTTTCAGATACAGTGCCAGCACCCTTTCCCATAATACCTGACATAGCACCTGCCATCTGTCAAGCAGCAGAACACACTGGGGGTCTTCCCTATCTTTGTAGCATCCCTAGTAAGGGATTTGCTGAAACTTCTTTGTAAAACCCTAAATGCAAGGATGGTAAAATACTATAGGGGCCCAGGGGAGCCGTTGCAAGGAAAAAGGAAAATAAAACAGCATGTTTGGACTGTCGGGCTACATAAGAAGTACAAATGCAACCGTCAATCAGAGATGATTGAGGTCATCACAAACTGCAATGTTCCGTTTCACTCCTGCTGGTTCATGTGTGTCAGGGCCTTACCAAACAGTGAATCATGACATGGAAAAATATTTCAGTGTTTCCACTGGATTTTTCTGTAAAAGTGATCAGTTTCAGATCAGTCCTTTTGTAGACACGATTGATGCTTTGCCCCCAGTGGAGTAAAGGAATACTACATTTGTCCTGTGTGGTGTTGCTTTCTGATTCATTGCATGTGGGCTGGGCGGGACAGCTTAACAGTTACACTCTGGTGTATCAGCTGGACTTGGAGAGAAGACACACTGGAGAGCCTTCTGAAGCCACAGGGGTGCGGTACACTTAAAAAACCTCCACAGGGTAACTGAAACAGAAGATGCCATACACAGTAAATGCAATCCATGAGTTAAGATAAGCGCTGAGCTAGCCAGCATCCACACTCTTTGAAACTGCCGTGCTTTCTTCTTGTCTTGCTTGAAGTTCTGCCGTTGCTAAATTTAGCTTGCTAGTGCCTGACATGAATCCCCGACTTGTGCAATTTCCTGTCGACAGCACAGATGTTGCTGTGATACAAGACCAAGGCTGCATCGTGCTGTTGCTGTATCCAGCGCATTCGTGTTCCAGCTCTATCTTTGTTTTTATCAGTCTGTCTCTGATTACAGCTCATGAAAATACAGATGCAGCCGGTTTGTAAGCCTGCAGCATGGCCTGGGTGGCTCCGTTTATATATGATCTGAAATATACAGCATGCTCCTAGATCCCTCCCTTAACTGAGAGACAATGAGAAGGAGATGTTGTTTAAACTTGGTTACACCTTTAACTGAGTTTGAAGGTGACATTCTTAACCCCCTGGTGGTCAGATAGTGGTACTGCTCTGTAACGGTAAGGGAGAGCTAACTAATGATTTAAAATCCTCCGGTCAAGAGTCCAGAGCCCAGAGCCCTAACCACTACTCCACACTGCTGCCTGGATACAATTAAGATAATAAATAACTTAATGGATTAGTACTAAAAGTTATACCAGCATAACAAGATAATGCAACATTAATCTAGAGCGAGCTCTGGGTTCACCAGCATGTGGAATATCGTCATGTCATTAAAAGGTCGTTGTTTAGAAGACAAGTCCATTTTGTGTGATTTAACAACAATACCTGAAGGCAGGTACTATTTATCTGAAGCAAACAGGGAGAAGAAGACTTCATCCCCAGCTGCAATGCTGCCGCATGAAGAGCACCGCGCATATTTAATAAACAGCGAGAAAGCCTGATCATAAACATCCTCTTTATAAACATGTCATGAATAGATTTCTAACACGGCATCTTCTACCCTGAACTAACAGCTCTGACTCCCAGAGAGCCTCCCGCTGGACTCCAGGAGATACCTCAGTCTTGTTCATCTCTTACTGGTTTGAGCCCGGTGATTTAGGAAGGGCTCCTGCGCCGTGCCCACATCCTGTTCAGGGGTCGCAGTCCTCTGCATCCATCATCTTCCCACTGCTAGTTTTATAAATGCCTTAATGCATATCTGAAAAACAATGATGGGGATTAAACTCCTTCAGCATTATTATTTATTGATGTATTTATTTTGCATATTTACCAAAATAAAAACAGTTGGAAATCTAATGAGTTTGTTTCACAGGTTCATGTGCTAACATTAGTATATCCACTAGGGGGCAGCAATGTGCTGCAAACCTCATGTTTTTAGCATAGGATATTACAAATAGGACACACCTACTACAATGCTGCTGTACTTGAGATGTATTGTACAGTTTATATATGTAACACAGAAAACAACATCATTTAAATACGATTTTCTTATACAAATTCTGTCTAACTAACAATAACCATATACAGTGAATGACAGATAGATAGATAGATAGATAGATAGATAGATAGATAGATAGATAGATAGATAGATAGGTAGATACACACTTTAAAAGTTTTTTCAGCCACACACCATGGTGTAGTAAAGCATGGTGAAGAAAGAAAGCTCTTTTTTGGAATGCTGGTAGTCCCCAGTGTTCCGGCTCTAAACTCCAGCACACAGACACTGAGTTGTAACCCCTCTCATAAGAATGGTTTCAGGACTTTCACATGGAAACTGCCGGGTGTGGGGGGGATGGGGGATTACATTCCATCATTCGCTGTGAGTAACTATAGGACATGTAGTAGCTCTTTGTGTCGTGACTAATGTAGGCACGGCCACAGTGTCAGCAAGATCATAAATCAGCCTCCGTGGCTCTGTGAAAATGAAGGCTAGTCCAAAGTAGAGGGCTGGAATACACCTAGGAGAGGCCTGGGCAGGCTGTGACTCCGTACCGTAGTGCTTATAGGGAACGCACGCTTCTCTTAGCTTCTGCTTGGTCAATTATTGGTATAGCTCTATCATTTATTTTCGATATTGGAACAGAAATTTAGTTGAATGATCTTGACCTCGACCTGCTGACTGTTGTCCGTTTGCAGGGTCCAGTGTGTTTACAGTGTACCGCGCCCTCTTCATTGTTACTGTGTATTTGCTGTGCTTCTGTGTTTCCAATGGTTTTCACCATGCTTTTCAGAGTTATACCCTCTCAGCTTTACAACACTTCTCTGCGTTTTTCAACAGCGGTTATGGCTAAAACCTTTCTAGTGGCTTTCTCGTTGTTCGTTTCATACCGATGCTATCTTTTAATGATTCACTTCCAGCAGCAAAGCAGGTATATTTCATCGCCCTCATAAATCACTCACCGTGTTGATGGTGTTTCTATCACACAAACTGAAGAGAAAGGGTGTGTGTGAGTCAGCGGCTGGTGAAGGCAGGAGGCTGGGAGACAGGGCCCCTCCCCAGACAGGAAACCCTGTTTCTAGCAGCCGGAGAGATGAAGCCATTGTGGATCTGTTGCCAAGGGCGTGCTTTACTGCAGAAGGTAAACAGCAACAGAGAATCATACTTGGCAGGTCCCCTTAATAAACTGGCTTTGGTACATTAAAGGTGTGCTAACCAAGGCTTCAAACATGCAGTCCTCTTTCTCATGAGGCTCACAAAGGTACTGTCATGTTGGTGACCAGCTTGTGAGCTGCTGAAGTCTAGACCTCATCAGGACCGCTTGCCTAAGTGTCCTTAAACTTTGCGTGGACGTTAGTTACTTTTTTTACACAGTACTTACATTGTTTTGCCAGTCTGCCCTGTGATTTCTCAGTCTCTGAAATCCGATGAGGTGCAGGGATGGAAATAAGACTCCTATTGCATAGCAGTTAAGTCCGTTTCAGGTTTTGCTATGAGCTTGATTAGCCACGGTATGTATAAGTTACAAGCTCAGGTGTGTCTTATTAAACCCACAGTAAACCCAGGAATGGATTGAACCACTATGCAATGGGAGTCTTCTTTCCATCCACCCATGTGAGAACGAAAGCCAATACAGCCAAGACAGGCAACTCAGCACAACCAGGATTCCACTTTTCCACTTTTTGATATGTCCACATTCATGCTTAATAAAAAGTTTTAAATATGTGAGAAAATGCATTTCGTCAGAGCTGTGTAATAATACCCAGCTGTAGTTTCTGGGATGCTCAAGGTTAACCCTTAGAACGTGTTTGTCTGTCTCTTCTCATGTCCATGATCAAACGCATTCCATACACCGGGCAGTCTTTGTTCTTAAAAGGCTTCCAAACCACAAGACCAGAGGCATTCTTTCCAGTTGTTGTTTCTTCTTCCTATTACATTCTGTGACTAAACCCCAGCCTGAAAGTTACAATATGGTATCTCTCAGTTTTTAATTTGAATGTCAGAGAGTTTTACTGCTGTCCTTTCTTCGGTAAACAAGCACCCTGTGAATACACACGCCTCGGCCAGGTTCAAAGATTTATTACACTAGGCAGCCAAGCCAAAAAACTATTTCAATCATCATTTTCAAACTGCATTTCTTCTAAAGGATCTTTGCAGCCCAGGCTGGTAATTTATTGCAAAACATTTTCTGCTGGTTAATATTGTGATTCTACCCATTAGAAAATACCTCCAAAGAGAGTGCAAACCAAGGCATTGAACATGAATACTGGACCTTCAGCAGGGATTACAAACCCAGAAGCAACCTTAGATCTACACTGGTGAGTCTTATAAACAGAACAAGCAAAGAATCGAAATATCTGAAACACAAGAGAAGGGCGGGGGTCACTGATAATGCACGCTCGAGCTTCTAAGAGTATCGCTTAGAACACAGTTTAAGAAATCGAACTACATACAAAATAAAACATTTGGAGAAACGGTAATGTAAGTAAACACATGCATAAAACACGTTTTTCTTTTTGTTTTTGTAAGTATTCATTACCATACCGTTGACAAGGGAAGAGTAGCAAACAGGACTTGTACTTACTTATTAGGCTAACTATACCTGTGGAATTATGTATCTATAAAATATTACACAGGCCTCTAATAACAAGCAGCCAACAACCATTCATTAGAGGGGCAAGATTTCCAAACCCCAGGGATTGCTGCTAGGCAGGCTCCACTGCCTTTAAAACCTGTTGTTTCTTCAAGGATGTCACTGGCTTTGCAGTAAAAGCCTTGATTTATTCCTGGCGACTGATAATTATTACTTTCTTGTCATCTGTCAAAGAAAGGGGCAAGGATGCTTCTAACTACACACTTCAAGCTTTCTATAGGGGTCAATAAATCAGCCAAGCCGGGCCCTAAATCAGAGTTAATGTAAAACGGGCTGTCTGTGCGCTGGGCTGCATTAGTCAGTGCTGTGGTATGGGCTCCAATGCTAAATCCTTTCCATTATGAATTAATATAGGAAGCGTCTGAACATCAGTGCGGTAATTATAGGTGTGAAGTGTGACTATTCCAGGCTCAGCTGTGATTTATACCTTTCAGATCACAGCCGTATGAAATCGGGTTTGGAGATGTTTGCGGTGTGGAGAATTTAGAGGGGCCAAGAGAAAAAACGAGGCGTTCAAAAACCACATGAAAAGGATGCGGCCATTATTACGATCTGCATTACATTACATTGCATTACATTGCGCAAACAACACCTTCTCCTCTTTTGAAGCTCTTTATCTTTTAATGGCAGGAGGGTTAGTTGAAAGTTAGAAGTTCATCGGGTGATAGGTAACGCACGGATGGTGGAGTCTCTGTGATAAAAGGGGTTATCTGTGAATGAGCTTCACTGCAGCTGCGTTGCAATTTAAACACTACCTCGCTTATAGTCTCAGATGTCTGCTATTAATGTTGACTATGTAGCGATACAGAGTACATTAATGTGATTAATGACTTTACCTCTAACACTTTCCATGAAGTGTCTCTAATTACTGTGCATTTACATCGGAGTTAGTAAATACATGTGTACTTACACAGAATTACAATGTTATAGTTACAATTTACTTAATGTGTACTTTTTTTTTGCACAATTTAAGCCTAACCTCTCTGTGCTTTACAATGCTTCCCTATGCTTTACCAGACCTCTCTGTGCTTTACAATGCTTCCCTATGCTTTACCAGACCTCTCTGTGCTTTACAATGCTTCCCTATGCTTTACCAGACCTCTCTGTGCTTTACAATGCTTCCCTATGCTTTACCATTCCTCTCTGTGCTTTACAATGCTTCCCTATGCTTTACGACCTCTCTGTGCTTTACAATGCTTCCCTGTGCTTTACCATTCCTCTCTGTGCTTTACAATGCTTCCCTATGCTTTACCAGACCTCTCTGTGCTTTACAATGCTTCCCTATGCTTTACCAGACCTCTCTGTGCTTTACAATGCTTCCCTATGCTTTACCATTCCTCTCTGTGCTTTACAATGCTTCCCTATGCTTTACCAGACCTCTCTGTGCTTTACAATGCTTCCCTATGCTTTACCAGACCTCTCTTTGCTTTACAATGCTTCCCTATGCTTTACCAGACCTCTCTGTGCTTTACAATGCTTCCCTATGCTTTACCATTCCTCTCTGTGCTTTACAATGTTTCCCTATGCTTTACCAGACCTCTCTGTGCTTTACAATGCTTCCCTATGCTTTACCAGACCTCTCTGTGCTTTACAATGCTTCCCTATGCTTTACCAGGCTTTTACTTTGCTTGATCACACTCTGCTGTGCTTTTGCTGTGGGAGACTTTTCTAAGTGACTCGGTGCCCAGCGGTATATGCAGGACACATCTTCTTGTTCACCTGTTCTGATAGTGCTGTTGCACCTCATTGACAGGGTGATTCTCTCTTGATAGATTGTCTTCATTAATCATCCAGAACTCGTCCTGCACAGGATGAATTCAGATGAGATAACAGAAGGAAAGGGCAGCTCCTGTGATATATTCACGAATTATACGCAGCATTGTAGTTCCACTAGCAATAGGATAACTAGATAACTATTACAAAGAAATGCATTTTATTGGGACAGTGTTGTCCTGTAACAGTGGGAGCGTCACTACTTCATCAGTCTTGGTTCTCTGAAACCGACTTCATGTGATTGTTATATAAGGCCTCAGATTCTTGTCCTGATTTGGTAACTCTGTGCCGAGTTTTACACTCTTTAGAGAGGATACACTTGCACTCACAGCATCGTGTTCATGAATAATATTGGAGCTATTCTATTCGAATGGAAATGCATGTCTTATGTAGTGTTATTGGATATGGCATGCATTCATGTATCTAGTGGGGGCTGGAACATCACAGCCCTAAAACTCCATTAGAGAACGATCCGGTATTCCATATCGCTTCTATCGCACTACATCGCCTAACCCACAGGGGGCAGCATTATCCTACAAACAAACAAACAAACAAACAAACAAACAAACTACAACGTGGTACACACATGCACAGTAAATCAATGTTGTTTGCTGTGTAGATTGAGCGCAGTGCTTGTCTGGAAGGGTGCAAAGTGTTAAGAGTTTCCAGCTCTTCAGGACCCCTGTGCTCCTCTCCGAACGCTGCATGTCCCAGGAGGAGTGTTTGCCCCGGGCGGTGCTGTGCGCTGGAATTCAGCTCTCTTTGTATCCACTTTGAAAATGATAGTGATTCTATTGACGTTCCCACGCTTGTAGCCGCGGTAACGGAGCCTGCAATTATCCGGACAGCAGACAGCTAAGGAGACCATGATGGTTCCTCCTCCCTCCCGACAGAGGAACTGTGTTTATCAGCACAGGTAATTAGACAGGTATTCAAGGTAACAATTTTACAGCCCCGATTATGAAACAAGCGCAAAAGGCTGCAATGGAAAAAAGGCATTGGAACAAACTTGAGGAAGAACTGAAACGTCCTGCCTTTGATACCTTTAAAGAAGTTACAACAAAGAATTGACATCCGTGGAGAGCCCAGACATGGTTTTGTTTTGGCCGGTGCTTCCAAGCAGTATAAACTGAGACATCGTACAGGGGTCGCTGCACACAAATATTGGCTGGTTTGCTAGTTTTGCAAGTGTTGTGAGATTCATGTGCGTGCCTTTCTCCAGGGTGCATGCTCTTCTTTGCTTATTTCAAACTGCAAGTGTGCGAGTGCATGTATGCAATGATAATGACTCTGCTGCTTAATAACAAATTACAGAGTGTAAAGCCTTGTCTAGAATGTACTGAGTAGCAATTACACAACCTGCTGATTACATTTCATTCTGCTGCACAAGGAGGTGAGGGAGGGACATGTTATTTATGTTGTAATCTTTCATTGCTCAATTTGTATTGGGATATGTATTGACAGACTGTTAAATAATATCCACACGGTTTGCATGCAAATGCAGAACTTTTTTTTTTTTTTTTACTTAACGAAAGATTCAGCGGAACCATAACCCCAGAAACAATCCCATAAAATTCTAGAATCAGAACCAGTGCAATGACACGCCCCTTGATTTGCAACATCGTCCTGTCCTTCATCTAGTCCAGGGCTGCCCTTTCCAAGTACTTCATTTTGTATCTCTTTATCTGTTATTCTTTTTGCAAAAAAAGAAATGCAAAGATGGTCCTGCAAAATAAATCAGGATTCTTGTTGATGTTGTCTGGGGTCCCAGGTTCAGTACTCTGTACCACTTTACATGGTGTCTCTAATGACTGTGTATTTACATAGTAGTTACTTACTAAATCCATGTGCACTTACACATAATTACAATGATATTATGCACAGTTACAATGCACTTAATGTGTACATTGGTTTTGCATGACAGAACCTTAACCCTAAACCCTTTTCTGATACAATTGTGTACTTCGTGTAGATCGTGCAAAAAGATTGACATGGTAACGATGCATAACGACATTTAGAGGGATGATTGACAGGAGTAGGCTGGCATGACTCCTTCACATCCTTTGCAGCAGTACCAGTGCACATTAATGCAAGTGAAGACTTTGTTTAGCTCTGCTCTCGTCTCTCTTCACTGTTACCTGCGTGTCCCGCCATGCAGTTACAGAACAGAGTCCCATGGAGGAAGCAGTGCTGCTCTCCTAGCTGCAGGGCGGGGTGCTCAGTGCAAGCCTAGATCTCCTCGGCTGATGCTATCAGGAACTGGGCTATCAGGCTGCTGTGTCCAGGGCCAATCAGCCCAATTTGTGACCTATTGCACGGGGGTCCTGGCCACCTCTTATTTCACATTATGAAACAACAATGGGCATGATTAGAGTCCTGATTGCCAGGTAATGGTTTAACCTCAGGATTGCCGGTTGTTACTGAATTGCTAGAAGGAAAGTTCTTTGGACAGAAGCTGTAAATCCCTCCCCGAGAGCAGCAATGCCTTCTTTTAATGATAGTGCGCAAGCAGGAGGAGAAGGGGTTTTTTTTCCAGCAATGCAGCCTCTTCCCTGGACATCCAAGTCCTGTCCTGTTTTATTGCGAATGGCCTACAATGTTTAGTGCTAATGGTTTTCTAATGATTGAAGTTAGCCAATGGGTTCACATACGCTTTGCAGACAGATTTTGCAATGGTTCTCTGCAAGAAACTAGGAACAATAGTGGATTATGCGCTAGGCTGGAGGAACCTAGTTTTGTGCAGCACAGCAATGAAAACATGATGCAAACGTCCCTGCAAAAGTTCATATAGATTTTGCAATTCCAAAAAATTTGTTTGGCAGAATGTTTGATGAAAAAACAAGGACCTCCTGCAGCAACGCTGTTTAATCACTCGACTGACAGATTTCACCTTGAAATAATTTATGCCAACAAAACTGAAAATGTGCAGTCAATAATAAAAATAAAAAATACAATTAAACATTCATTCAATTAGAAATCACGCGTGGTTCAGACATCTGAGTTCCGTGTTTTAAAAGTGTTAATACTGAGTCTTTAAATGTGAAGTTCAGCAGAACAAAAAAAACACACACACACACAAAGAATGGTGCAAAGAATGTCCGAGAGAAAGAAAATGACAGATCTCAAAACCAGTTAAGTGGCACCTTTGCAGCAGGAAAGCCCTGCTCTAGTAAATCACCCCCAGAAGCCTCCTTTTACTTGTCCCAGTTGGTAATCCATTAGTTTAGACGAATGGTTCCGTTTCCCCAGACTGACTGGCATTCCCCAAAAATGTAACACAGCGGCGATCGCTTAACTCAACAGCAACTGCAGGTGA